>NC_091316.1:5835202-5855202 GCF_038502225.1 Cherax quadricarinatus
GATAAGTGGAAAATGGCAAATGTGATACCTATTTTTAAAGCAGGTGACAGGTCCTTAGCTTCGAACTATAGACCAATAAGCCTAACCTCCATAGTGGGAAAATTTATGGAATCAATAATTGCCGAGGCAGTTCGTAGCCACCTTGAAAAGCATAAATTAATCAACGAATCTCAGCATGGTTTTACAAAAGGGCATTCCTGCCTTACGAATTTATTAACTTTTTTCACTAAGGTATTTGAGGAGGTAGATCATGGTAATGAATATGATATTGTGTATATGGACTTCAGTAAGGTTTTTGACAGGGTCCCACATCAGAGACTATTGAGGAAAATTAAGGCACATGGAATAGGAGGAGAAATTTTTTCCTGGATAGAGGCATGGTTGACAAATAGGCAGCAGAGAGTTTGCATAAATGGGGAGAAATCAGAGTGGGGAAGCGTCACGAGCGGTGTTCCACAGGGGTCAGTGTTGGGCCCCCTGCTGTTCACAATCTACATAAACGACATAGATGAGGGCATAAAGAGCGACATCGGCAAGTTTGCCGATGACACCAAAATAGGCCGTCGAATTCATTCTGACGAGGACATTCGAGCACTCCAGGAAGATTTGAATAGACTGATGCAGTGGTCGGAGAAGTGGCAGATGCAGTTTAATATAGACAAATGCAAAGTTCTAAATGTTGGACAGGACAATAACCATGCCACATATAAACTAAATAATGTAGATCTTAATATTACGGATTGCGAAAAAGATTTAGGAGTTCTGGTTAGCAGTAATCTGAAACCAAGACAACAGTGCATAAGTGTTCGCAATAAAGCTAATAGAATCCTTGGCTTCATATCAAGAAGCATAAATAATAGGAGTCCTCAGGTTGTTCTTCAACTCTATACATCCTTGGTTAGGCCTCATTTAGATTATGCTGCACAGTTTTGGTCACCGTATTACAGAATGGATATAAATGCTCTGGAAAATGTACAAAGAAGGATGACAAAGTTGATCCCATGTATCAGAAACCTTCCCTATGAGGATAGACTAAGGGCCCTGAATCTGCACTCTCTAGAAAGACGTAGAATTAGGGGGGATATGATTGAGGTGTATAAATGGAAGACAGGAATAAATAAAGGGGATGTAAATAGTGTGCTGAAAATATCTAGCCTAGACAGGACTCGCAGCAATGGTTTTAAGTTGGAAAAATTCAGATTCAGGAAGGATATAGGAAAGTACTGGTTTGGTAATAGAGTTGTGGATGAGTGGAACAAACTCCCAAGTACAGTTATAGAGGCCAGAACGTTGTGTAGCTTTAAAAATAGGTTGGATAAATACATGAGTGGTTGTGGGTGGGTGTGAGTTGGACCTGATAGCTTGTGCTACCAGGTCGGTTGCCGTCGGTTGCCCTTAAGTCAATGTGACCTGACCTGACTAGGTTGGGTGCATTGGCTTAAGCCGGTAGGAGACTTGGACCTGCCTCACATGGGCCAGTAGGCCTTTTGCAGTGTTCCTTCGTTCTTATGTTCTTATGTTCTTATATATATTCCCACTTAACCAACACCAAATCAGTAAGTTGGAAGAGGTTATTGTACACACAGCCACAAGAACATGTGATCTACACGCTCATTAAGTGTGCTGCCGCCAGTATGCAAATTTTCATCATAATGTGGTTGTTCAGAAGAAGCTGCAGGTAATATTCTGATAATACAGTAATTTAAGAGTTCCCAGAAGGCCTCTCCGCCTCCTCCCGGCAGTATCATCTTGTAAGTTGGCAACAGCGTCATATAAACACCTTGAGGAGCGCCGTGGAATAATTAATTGCCTTATAGCCGGGGAACAATAGACGACTTGTAATGGAATCCAACACTTCATCCGTCTTTGTCGAGCGCCGCCTTGCTGAATAAACACAGCTTAACGATTTTAGGCTGTTCACCGCAAGAGGTTTCTTATCCTGCAACGCCCCGTGAGAACGATTTTATTTTGCCCTGTGTCCTATTATGAAAGTCGTGAACAAGAAGAAAAAGCTAGGGTCCCTCCTCCTAAGTGCTGGTGGCTTTGTTATTTTGTTTGTCATGCCACGCCTGTTAGTGTATCAGATGACACGTCGCTTGTACTCCCTGGGTTCTGATGCTCACCGCGCTTCTCACCATCGATTCTTTATTGACAATAAAAATGCCTTGTCATTTATTCCCTGATCTGAATTATTAATGGCCTGCAAATGGGAAAATATAAACATATCGTATAGTTTAGACAAACTTGTGGATCGAAGTATATAATCAACGGAAATCGTTATCACACGAGAGAGATTTCATATGCATGTATTGCATGCTAGTTTGTACACATAGACACACACACACACACACACACACCTAGTAGCAATCAGTGAAGAGACGGGGCCAGGAGCTAGAACTCGACCCTTGCAACCACAAAAAGGTGAGCGCAAATAGGTGAATACACACACACACTCACACACACAGGACGCACCGGACACAGAATACATATATGTGGAAACTGCAAATATTAGTGAAGGAAAAACGATCTACCTGGAGAATACGTGGAGAGAGTTCCGGCGATCAACGCCCCCGCGGCTCGGTCCATGACCAGGATCCACGACGGATCACAGCCTAATCAACCAGGCTGTTACTGCTGGTCACATACACTCCAACGTACGAACCACAGCCCTGCTGGTCAGATAATGACTTGATATCTGTCCAGTTCCGTCTTGAAGACAGATAGACGTCTATTTTCAATCTTCCTTACGTATGATAGGAAGCTATTGAAGAGCCTTGGGCCCCTGACACTTAGTATTTTCTCTTGTACTCTCGGTACCATTGTTTTTCATTAGGGAAACGTTGCTTTCTGTGTACAGATTTGGGACCAGTCCCTCAAGGATTTTCCATTTGTAAATTATGATGTACCTCTCTCGCCTGCGTTCCAGGATGTACAGGTCAAGGGACTTCGGACGTTCCCAGTAAATGAGTTAGTTTACTGAACCCTTCACGTGTAATGAAAGTTATCTGTACATTCTCTAGATATGTGATTTCACCTGCTTTGAATGGGACTGTTCATGTATAGCATTATTCTAGTCTAGAGAGAAAGAGTGACTTAAAAAGAATCATCACTGGCATGGCATGGTTCTCATTATCCATCCCATCATTTTCCTCTCAGATGTGATAGTGACACTATTGAAATTCTTGAAAGTGAGATCCTCTGAAATTAGCACTCCCAAGTCTTTCACATTATATTTTCTCAGTATTGTGTGATTAGAGATTATAATATAGTTCGTTCTAGCTATTATTTCCTCCCGTTTACCATAACGGAGTAACTGAAATTTGTCCTCTTTCAACATCATATGGTTTCCCGTTGTCTATTGCAAAACTTAATTAATATCCTCTTTTGAACATATATTTTTTATCTCTTTATTTTTTATTCATTGTCTTTAGCTTCCTTGTCTCTCATGGATCCTGTATGAATCATTTAACTTAAGTTTAATATTTTCTGCTTCCCTCGTCAGTGTTTCCTTACGTATTTCGTATAACTAAGCCCCCCCTTGAGAAGCTCAGTGATTCTGCGCCTTGGCCTGTAGATGGAGTCTCTCTTTCCAGTTTAATTCTCTTCTTTTTCTTTAGAGAAATATGGCTTTAGCATACTTCGGCTGCCAAAGAATTGAGCCTTTCAAGGTACTGGTTTGGATCCATGTTATTTAGGATATCTTCCCAACATGTTTCATAAATGACTTGATTTGTTTTATCCCAGTTGAAGTTCTTGTTGTTGAATTTGGAGAAGTTACCCTTGTAACTGTATGTAATTTGCTGGTCAAGGCCTCTGTGTATACAAGTCTGGACTTCGATTAGGTTGTGATCTGAATTAACTAATTTTTTATACTGTTATATTTCTTACCAGGTCACCATTATTCGTGAAAATAAGGTCAAATGTGTTTTCCAGTCTTGTTGGTTCAACTGACTGTTAGCTTAGGTGGAATTTATTTTGTGTGTGTGTGTGTGTGTGTGTGTGTGTGTGTGTGTGTGTGTGTGTGTGTGTGTGTGTGTGTGTGTGTGTGTGTGTGTGTGTGCGTGTGTGTGTGTGTGTGTGTGTGTGTGTGATCTTTCATCTCAGCTGTCTCCAGGTATTATCTCTGCTATAACATTATTTGCTAGATTCTTCCATTTTGTATGCCTTAAATTTAAATCATCAAGCAGCAAAGATATTTGGGGTAGAGTTTGGAAATTTTCCAGGCAGTATCTTATTTCCAGTATATGTAAATGAAACTTCCTGGAAAACATACTCAGGTGATACCAAACTAAGAAGTCACAAATGAGAGCTGCAAGAGGAATCAGGAATAATTCAACAAGCTGCAGTAAGGTGTAATAAGTGCCTACTGAAATTCAACCCCAGCAAATTCCGTGGTTGAACTTAAAGGAGGATATACAGGACGTTACACATCGAGTGTATAAGACCAGTGCTGGAGTGACTACAACCTGAAATCTTTTACGTACTTATTAATCACTCATGGAATAACTGCGATAGTTCTGAGACTTGTTCTGAGATTGGCCACAGAACTAAGATATATCTTAAGTTATTAGAGGATCGAAGAGCCAGAAGGTACACTATCAAAAATTATAAAGTACACAAATGCACAGACAAAGTAAACAGAAAGAGATTAACAGGACGAAGATACATGTCGATAATGAAAACCCAGACGAGTCCAGGAACTGTCTGGAAGTAACTTTTGCAGAGCTTTCCGCAGGAATGAATGGGAACTATATGGTAAAGTAAATTGTGAAGGTAAGACGATGTACACTTTTAAAACTGTACTACATATCCAGGCCACATGGGCCAGCAGAAAATTAAGAGGCTGGCCTGAGAGCTGGAGCTTAACACCCTCTAAGTCAATTGGACAATACCCAAATGTTAAGAAACAAAATGAGTCAATTAAATACAGGTTACTAGGCGGAACGACGAGTTAAAACTCACTTCCACAACAACACTTTGGCTAGTACAAACATATTGAAACGACTGAAGGATTGGATACTTGGCCAGGAGCTATACCCCGACCCATCAAGTAAAACTACACACACACACACACACGATTGAAGATTAAGAGACGGGGCCAGGAGCTACACCCCTACCCCTGCATACGCAACTCGGCGAGAACTCTTTGATTACACACAAAGTACGCTTGTCTACACACATACAAATTAAGTCTCCTTTTACTCTCCCCACACACGCACCCTAGCACTATCCTCCACATAATTGGTCCTGCAGCTACTCGAGCTTCACACACGACCTGCCACGCAGATGAAACATCTGACCAATTTCTAAACGAGCCAGACATCAGTTTAATGGTAAGTAAATAATGAGAGGGTCAACACTGGCTGGACTACGCATGATAAAACTCAGTGTGTCGTGTGCGCCCCAAGGAAGCTCTCTATCCCCGGGTGCTACTTTAAGATCTTCACAGGTGACGGAGGGTAAAAAGGAGGAGGAATGGGGAATTAAGTTACTTTAATCGGCTGACTTCGTATTGATTGAACAGATTCTTTCATTCGACTGGTACTGTCTGCTTGGTTTCCCTCATGACTTACTGTCAGTCATTCAATCTAATCATAATACTTGCTCCCTCACTCACTCATTCACTTACTCTTCCTCATCTCTTGCTTTCCTTCTCTGCCTCCCAATCAAAATCTGTTCCCCAGGAACTCACCAAAACACTTAAGTGCTGAAGCTTCTTAGATTTATATTAACGTCTCCTGTTCTCCTATGTTTGGCAATTTTCTCGTATGTCTGGCATATTTTCCTCGTGTGTCTGACACATTATTTCTCGTTCTTTGCCTGGTTACATTTTAATAGATTTGACGCTTTTTTAATCCCTTTCTCAGATGTGTTAATTGGTCTTTTAGATAGTATCCAAAACGGTCACAATTTACCACTACTGTCATTGATTGATCATACCCACGGTGACCCCTACAGTGACCATCACGGCGACCCCTACAGTGATCATCACAGTGACCCCCAGTGACCATCACGGCGACGTACGAACAAGGGGAAAGGACTGCTGTTGGGTGTGGGGATTCGTAAAGAATCTAAAAAGCGTCACTTGCACTTCATCGATAATTAGTTACTTCGTGGTGTAATTAGCATCCAGCAGTGTGTGGGTCGCCTATTGTGGCGTCACTGTTCCTGGTAGTCAGCTGCTTGTGACAATGGTTGTTAGTACAGGCCCTGTCACGCTCTTTCCCTGTCACGTAACTCGTTACTGGCTGGCCGGCCGAGTGGGGATTGGACAGAGTTTTAATGAAAGAAATTAGGTGTACCAGCCGTGTGCTGCTACCCTACTCTATATAACAGTTACACAGCCGGAGCATAAACTAACCCTGTTACATTCCATTACACAGGATGGGTTCTTCCTGTCATATGTCATCACACACGATGTGTTTATTACATCAAGTGATGAAATCTGTCAGCCTGACGTGGGAGACTTCAGTAGAGCGATGAAGATATCATCATTTCATTCAGAGATCAGCAGCTACTGAAGCTTGAAAGGTTTCGTTCCAGCAGAGCTGGAGTTACTGCTGTGAGGAAGGGATGGCCGGAGTGAGAGAAGCTCCTCGCTGTATGGAGCGTGAACAACAGCTGCTCAGACTGCTAACAGCGAAGCTACAGCTGTCTGGATCTCAAGTGGAAAACGCCGTTGTACAGTCTGTCTTTAACGGCTAGGCAAAAAGCGGGAGGGCGAGAGAGTCATACTGGTAAATACATACCCCAGAATCGATTGTATATTCAAAGTGATTATTATTATTATTATTATTATTATTATTATTATTAGTAGTAGTAGTAGTAGTAGTAGTAGTAGTAGTAGTAGTAGTAGTAGTAGTAGTAGTAGTATTAGTATTAGTATTAGTATTATTGCTATTGGAAAACGCTCAGCCTGTAAAGGAGATGCAGCGCACAGAGAATAGGAAGGAAGGGAGGATGCAAGTGTTGAGTAACGTTTCAAACGACCCGTTACAAACTTTAGTCTTGGCCTGAAAGTCTGTAAAACGCTGGTGTTATCTGTTGGTCGTTCGTGGCTATGCAGGCTGGCTGGACCATGCTCTTCTTCCCTCCCTTTCCTCCCTCTTCTCTCATTCTGCCTGATCCCTCACACTCTGCCAGATCCCCACAGATACCCCCTAGAGGTCTAAATGTTGCCAATAGGCAACAGGATTAATGCACACACACACATAAACAGAACAAGCCAAATGTCTATTGACAAGTGCGTTTGACAACACACACACACACACACACACACACACACACACACACACACACACAGTGTGTGTTTGTGGAAAGAGTGGACAGAGACAGGATGTTCCAGAGATGGGAAACAGCAACAAGGGGTCACAGCTGGAAGTTGAAGACTCAGATGAATCATAGGGATATTAGGAAGTATTTCTTCAGTTACAGAGTTGTCAGGAAGTGGAATAGTCTGGGAAGTGACGTAGTGGAGGCAGAATCCATACATAGCTTTAAGAAGAAGTATGATAAAGTTCAGGGGCAGAAAGAATGACCGAATAGCGACCAGTGAAGAGGCGGGGCCAGGAGCTGTGAATCGACCCCTGCAACCACAACTAGGTAAGCACACTCGGTTCCAACCATCTCACTCACAGTTCCTCTCATTCTCCACCTTGTTTACTCTTAATAATGAGTGAATTTCTTGACTCCAGTAAAGGGCTTTTGATCCAAGAAATTGAAGTTATCCATCCCTTAAATGAACTATATATGATTACGCCTTATTTTCCAGGCGCTAAATAGACCCCTGCGGGTTTGGTTTAGTCTTTTTTAAGGGATAACTCTGCTAATGTCACATTTTTCACTTTGTTCAGGGATAACTCTGCTAATTTCACATTTTTCACTTTGTTCAGGGATAATTCTGCTAATTTCACATTTTTCACTTTGTTCAGGGATAACTCTGATAATGTCACATTATTCACTTTGTTCAGGGGTAACTCTACTAATGTTACATTTCTCATTATGTTTAGAGATAACTCTGCTAATGCAACAATATGCTCTGCTTTTCTCTCCCTGTGTATACCTACAAATAATTTAGGAGTCAGTAGCTCTCTGGGTCCCACCTGCCACGCGATTCTCTCACAAGATTTTAATTAAAATTTCTCCCTCCCTCTCTTAGTCAAATTTATTTTCTTTAACGGTACATTTGGAATCCTTTCATTCGTAGTGTCTTTTTGCACAGCCATCCGGGCCTCCTCTCCGCCCTCCTCCTATAGCGTGTTTTGTTATACACTTCATTGTATCGTTTCCCTTCGTTATTACTCGTTTATTTCCCCCCGCCATAGTTCTCTCGGCGTTACAGCTTAATAACGTTTTGATAAATGAGACACTTGTGCAACATTTGGTTATCTTTATTCTGGAAACGTTTCGCCACGCTGTGGCTTCTTCACTCCAATGCAGAGAAAGGTGGAAGATGAGGAGGAGGATTTTAAGGTATACAGTCCCTTGACAAAAGTGCGGCACGAAGAAGCTGCTGGGTGGCGACACGTTTCCAGAATAAATATACCCAAATGTTTCATAATAACGTTTTGAGGAGATGGTTTTATCCGTCATACGGATCTCGTGATCTTACCTTGTGGTGGCCTGCAGCGTGTACACTGTCTTCAACATTCTCTGTCGTAAAAATTAGACGTTTTAAAACGTTTCGTCTACATACTATGCTTCTATAACAACTTCGCCCTACTTCATGCTATTTAAAAAAATAAAATACCACATTGCTTTTCATTTCAGTATTCGCTTCAGACCCGGATATTCTTCCTTTGATAATAACGACGGTTATTACTACTGGTTATTTACAAAGCCACAAAAATAACTTTTATCAACACTAACACCGTGCTTCTTGGGATACTTTTATTTTCAGGGAGATTCAACCTGTACAGTACATTTCCTTGAGCAAGTCTGTTAAATGTTGCAACTTGAGAGCCATTATTATTATTATAATCAAGGGGGAAGCGCTAAACCCGGAGGATTATACAGCGCCTGGGGGGGGGGATGTGGAAGGCATTCAGGCTTAATTCGGGGAACTGGAGCACAGATCCAATTCCCTAAATCAAGAGCCCCTCACCAACATCAAGGAACCTTCCTTGAGGGGTACTTGAGAGCCAAAATTGGCTTCTGCACATCTATTTAAGCAAACATATACGCCTAATTCCATAAATTTATCGTGATATACACATTATTTTTAAATGTAAATTCCTACTCTACGGTATTTCCCCTCGTCACTATTTGTGGTGTCTGTGCTTAAGGAAATCAAACATGAGTTTAGCAGTATAACCGACCTCTGCTCTCCTCCATACTAGTACCTTCACTTAATACATCTCACAAATCCGCTCATTTCTTCAAACATTTCGAAAATATTTTCCTTGCCTTTTCAGCCTAACTTGCACCTCACAAACATTTTTTTTATCATATTATCGCTGTATAAAATGTGTTAATGCGTCTCTCCTCACTCAGTCCGCCAAGCAGGTCAATAAAGTATACTGGAAAGCTTAAAGGGTTGTAAGACCCCCCACAACTTCAACACTTCAACTAAGTACAATGATCTCAACCATCACAAGTGTGTGTGAGCGGAAATGAAGGTTAGGGAGCAGGAGCTGATGATATTTACATTCCCTTTCTCATCAGCAACTGGTAGTTACGTCGTTTCATGTGCTTCTGGGTAGACCATCATTTGCTGCATTTTTTTTCCCATGCTTCTCTTCCGCCTGGGTGTCTGCCTGTGTGTTCTTTGAATGTGTTTACCTGTCAAATTATTTATCTGTGTTTTTTCACCGTGTTTACCCGTATATACTGTCAAAGTATTTATCTATATGTTCTTTCACTGCGTTTACCTGTACGTCCCGTCTGCACAACCTGCTGACCTTGTGTTATATCATCATCCGTTTAGAGTTCAGTGTCAGAACTTTTATTAACGGCACCACGATCACTTATCCTCCTCGCATACTCTTACTTCTCTTGTTCCTGAGATTATGAAGGTGAGAAGTAATTTATTAATAACCTCGAGACCCGCGAAAAGGGAGAAATTGAACAAGAGGAAGATAATGGAAGGAAGCACAGATGGAAGTGTCTGTTGAAAACATGAATACAACAGGAAAACAGTAATAAGTGTGGTGGGGGTAAATACTTCCATTACCAAGCCTTGTGCTGAGGCGAAGCCGCAGACTGATACTTATTCGTTAAAGGACTGACAACAGCCGGAGGATCAATTTCAAGGTCACACTGTGATACATTTTCGTTCAATTATAACCCAGGGAGTGAACTTTGACTCTTATGATGACTATTACAAACAACGTTCTGAGTTCCACAAGGAAGACACATGAGGAACTTGTAAAGATCATCTTGTACTTTTACAAGGCGCAAGTTCGTTCACACCTTGAGTATGCACCACTCTCCTGGATAGCCTGCAGCCTCTTTGCCCTTCCAGACTCTCATACTTTGTCTTCTGGACGGGGTAGAGGATCTGTCGGACCGAAACGTTATTCTAGGTTTCATTCTCCATGTGCGGATCATTTGTGTTAAGCTTTGAAATCATATGAATAAGTTTGTTTCAGTAGATGTGAAGGACATGGGAGTGATAATGTCGGAGGATCTCACCTTCAAGGATTACAACAGTGTCATTATCATAACCGCGAGGAAAATCATGGGATGGATAATGAGAGCCTTGAAAACAAGGAATGCTGTGCCAGTTATGATCCTCGCTTATTCTATCTAAACTGGAATACTGCTGTACACTAACAGCCTCCTTCGAGGTAGGCGAAATTACAGATGTGGAGAACGTATAGAGGACCTTCACTTCACATAAAAAATCAGTAAGCACCTCGGTTACTGGGAACGTTTGAAATCCCTTGACCTGTACTCTGGAATATAGACGAGAAAGGTATATCATAATTTACACCTGGAAAATTCTATAGGGACTGGTCCCAAATCTGCACACAGATATCACTCCCTATGAAAGCAAAAGACTCGGCAGATGGTGCAACATACAGCAGTGTGCAAATTAATTGGGACAGGCGTAAATTTTGTGAATATTTCATATGTCTTAGTCTCCGGCCTGATTAATGTAGTTTCAGTTCTTTTCTTTACAAAAGAGTTTAGTGCCAACTTCTGGCACCCGTCCAGCTGTGGTGTTACCCTGAGACTCTCGTCGTGGTTTCATTAATATTTAGACTGCTTGCAGATAATATATAGACTGCTTGTAGGAGTAGATTGAAATTAGCTCTATGCATGCCAAACCACACATGTCCTCGCAACATTACACTGGTGGTACAATAGAGCAATGCGAACGTTGTGTGGTTTCTTATGGGGCTGGACAAGGTTACGCGGGATCGAATCTCGGCCAGCCGCAATTTGGTTAATGATTATATATATATATATATATATATATATATATATATATATATATATATATATATATATATATATATATATATATATATATATATATATATATATATATATATATATATATATATATATATATATATATACATACACATACACACACACACGAAGGGGGGTAAGCACCAAGTTCAGCAACAAATAGTCCTTTAAACCCCAACTCCCCATTTCACTCAGACACAACAGAATAAACAGTACTATACCCCATCCTCCCCACCAGCAGCCCCACTCCTGACCCCAACCAGTGCAGGATTCTTTCTCACATCCTCCAATTCACAACCCTAAACCCCACTTACCATTGCTCTCCATCCCCCTTCACCCACACACATAGTCCCACGCACACCCATTCCAGTGCAACATCCACCCCCACAACCAGATCTTACTTCCACCCCCAAATTTCATCCTCCCTTATACCCACTCCCTCCCTCAAACAGGGACAACAACTAGGAGAACAGGACCCAGGAAACACGTACACACGGAAACACGGAAAGAAAAAAAGTGTTGTATGCTAATGTATACGGGATAAATAAGACAGAATTGACCCTTACAACCACAATTGATTGAGTACAAGTATGTGCAGGCTGTTAGGTGAGTACACACTCCCCACACACACACACACACATACACACACACACGCACACACACACACACATACACACACTCCCCCCCACACACACACACACACTCCCACACACACACACACTCCCACACACACACACACACACACACACTCCCACACACACACACACACACACACACACACACACACACACGCATACACACACACACACACTCACAAACACACACACACACACACACGCATACACACACACACACACACACACACACTGTATAAGTTACAGAAAGTTGAGTGTAACAAGCAGGTGTCGGGTGTGAGGTGTGTCAAGACAGAGCTCAGAGAGGGGAAGGTGTGTCAAGACAGAGCTCAGAGAGAGGAAGGGGTGTCAAGACAGAGCTCAGAGAGGGGAAGGTGTGTCAAGACAGAGCTCAGAGAGAGGAAGGGGTGTCAAGACAGAGCTCAGAGAGGGGAAGGTGTGTCAAGACAGAGCTCAGAGAGGGGAAGGTGTGTCAAGACAGAACTCAGAGAGGGGAAGGGGTGTCAAGACAGAGCTCAGAGAGGGGAAGGAGTGTCAAGACAACTCAGAGAGGGGAAGGTGTGTCACGACAGAGCTCAGAGAGGGGAAAGGCTGTCAAGACAAAGCTCAGAGAGGGGAAGGGGTGTCAAGACAGAGCTCAGATAGGGGAAGGAGTGTCAAGACAGAGCTCAGAGAGAGGAAGGGGTGTCAAGACAGAGCTCAGAGAGGGGAAGGAGTGTCAAGACAACTCAGAGAGGGGAAGGTGTGTCACGACAGAGCTCAGAGAGGGGAAGGTGTGTCACGACAGAGCTCAGAGAGGGGAAGGAGTGCCAAGACAACTCAGAGAGGGGAAGGGGTGTCAAGACAGAGCTCAGAGGGGGAAAGGTGTATCAAGACAGAGCTCAGAGAGGGGAAGGGGTGTCAAGACAGAGCTCAGAGAGGGGAAGGGGTGTCAAGACAGAGCTCAGAGAGGGGAAGGGGTGTCAAGACAGAGCTCAGAGAAGAAAAGGAGTGTCAAGAGAGAGCTCAGAGAGGGGAAGGGGTGTCAAGACAGAGCTCAGAGAGGGGAAGGTGTGTCACGATAGAGATCAGAGAGAGAAAGGGGTGTCAAGACAATTCAGAGAGGGGAAAGGGTATCAAGACAACTCAGAGAGGAGAAGGTGTGTCAAGACAGAGCTAAGAGAGGGGAAGGAGTGTCAAGACAACTCAGAGAAGGGAAGGCATGTCAAGACAGAGCTCAGAGAGGGGAAGGGATGTCAAGAAAGAGCTCAGAGAGGGGAAGGGGTGCCAAGACAGAGCTCAGAGTGGGGAAGGAGTGTCAAGACAGAGCTCAGAGAGGGGAAGGGGTGTCAAAACAGAGCTCACAGAGAGGAAGGGTGTCAAGACAGAGCTCAGAGAGGGGAAGGGGTGTCAAGACATAGCTCAGAGTGGGGAAGGAGTGTCAAGACAGAGCTCAGAGAGGGAAAGGGGTGTCAAAACAGAGCTCAAAGAGGGGAAGAAGCTGTATCAGTTTAAACCAGAACTGATAACTCCTAATAAATTTCCCTTTTATGCTGATTTTTCCGCCATAACTCGGCGAGGGGAAACAGTGATACCAGCACTATAAACTTCCCCTCCCTCTCCTCTCTCTCCCTTTCTTTACACCCCTCACCCTTGCTCCTCTTCCTTCCCTCTCTCCCCCGTGCACCCTCATCCTTGTTCCTCTCCCTCACCTCTCTCTTTCTCCCCTCCCGTACACCCTCACCCTTATTCCTCTCCCTCCCCTCTCTCTTCCCACACCCTCCTCACCCTTGTTTCTCTTCTCTCTCCCTACACTCCCTCACCCTTGTTCCTCTCCCTCTCGTCTGTATCCCAAACACTCTTTTCACAATTCTTCCTCTTCTCTCTCTCTCTTTCTCCCCCTCACACTTCCCTCTGGTTCTTCCACATATTCGCCCTCTCCACGATCCTCGCCATTTTCTCCTCATTCTCGTTTTTTCCTTCACCATCTCACCTTTTCTCCTTTCCTCATTCTCGCCCTCTTCTTCACCCTTTCTTACAGTACTCCCCTCCTAACACTCCCTCACTCGTTCCCCACCCTCATCCTTCAGCAATGTGTAGCAGAGGTGAGTAGTGTGTGTTGCAGGGGTGAGTAGTGTGTGGCAGGGGTGAACAGTGTGTGATAGGGATGAGTAGTGTGTGGTAGGGGCGAGTAGTGTGTGGCAGGGGTGAATAATGTGTGGCAGGCGTGAGTAGTGTGTGACAGGGGTGAGTAGTGTGTGGCAGGGGTGAGTAATGTGTGGCAGGCGTTAGTGTGTGGCAGGGGTGAGTAGTGTGTGGCAGGGGTGAGTAGTGTGTAGTAGGGGTGGGTAGTGTGTGGCAGGGGTGAGTAGTGTGGGACAGGGGTGAGTAGTGTGTGATAGGGATGAGTAGTGTGTGGCAGGGGTGAGTAGTGTGTAGCAGGGGTGAGCAGTGTGTAGTAGGGGTGAGTAGTGTGTGGCAGGGGTGAGTAGTGTGTGTCAGGGGTGAGTAGTGTGTGTCAGGGGTGAGTAGTGTGTGGCAGGGGTGAGTAGTGTGTGACAGGGGTGAGTAGTGTGTGACAGGGATGAGTAGTGTCTGTGGCAGGGGTGAGTAGTGTGTGGCAGGGGTGAGTACTGTGTGGCAGGCGTGAGTAGTGTGTCGCAGGAGTGGGTAGTGTGTGACAGGGATGAGTAGTGTGTAGCAGGGCTGGGTAGTGTGTGGCAGGGGTGAGTAGTGTGTAGCAGGGGTGAGCAGTGTGTAGTACGGGTGAGTAGTGTGTGGCAGGGGTGAGTAGTGTGTGTCAGGGGTGAGTAGTGTGTGGCAGGGGTGAGTAGTGTGTGACAGGGGTGAGTAGTGTGTGATAGGGATGAGTAGTGTGTGGCAGGGGTGAGTAGTGTGTGACAGGGATGAGTAGTGTGTACCAGGGTTGGGTAGTGTGTGGCAGGGGTGAGTAGTGTGTTGTAGGGGTGGGTAGTGTGTGGCAGGGGGTGAGTAGTGTGTGGCAGGGTGAGTAGTGTGTGTCAGGGGTGAGTAGTGTGTGGCAGGGGTGAGTAGTGTGTGGCAGGGGTGAGTACTGTGTGGCAGGCGTGAGTAGTGTGTAGCAGGAGTGGGTAGTGTGTGACAGGGATGAGTAGTGTGTACCAGGGTTGGGTAGTGTGTGGCAGGGGTGAGTAGTGTGTAGTAGGGGTGGGTAGTGTGTGGCAGGGGGTGAGTAGTGTGTGACAGGGTGAGTAGTGTGTGTCAGGGGTGAGTAGTGTGTGTCAGGGGTGAGTAGTGTGTGGCAGGGGTGAGTAGTGTGTGACAGAGGTGAGTAGTGTGTGATAGGGATGAGTAGTGTGTGGCAGGGGTGAGTAGTGTGTGGCAGGGGTGAGTACTGTGTGGCAGGCGTGAGTAGTGTGTAGCAGGAGTGGGTAGTGTGTGACAGGGATGAGTAGTGTGTACCAGGGCTGGGTAGTGTGTGGCAGGGGTGAGTAGTGTGTAGTAGGGGTGGGTAGTGTGTGGCAGGGGGTGAGTAGTGTATGGCAGGGGTGAGTAGTGTGTAGCAGGGGTGATCAGTGTGTAGTAGGGGTGAGTAGTGTGTGGCAGGGGTGAGTAGTGTGTGTCAGGGGTGAGTAGTGTGTGGCAGGGGTGAGTAGTGTGTAGCAGGGCTGGGTAGTGTGTGGCAGGGGTGAGTAGTGTGTGACAGGGGTGAGTAGTGTGTGATAAGGATGAGTAGTGTGTGGCAGGAGTGAGTAGTGTGTGGCATGGGTGAGTAATGTGTGACAGGCGTGAGTAGTGTGTGGCAGGGATGAGTAGTGTGTAGCAGGGCTGGGTAGTGTGTGGCAGGGGTGAGTAGTATGTAGTAGGGGTGGGTAGTGTGTGGCAGGGGGTGAGTAGTGTGTGGCAGGGGTGAGTAGTGTTTAGCAGGGGTGAGCAGTGTGTAGTAGGGGTGAGTAGTGTGTGGCAGGGGTGAGTAGTGTGTGTCAGGGATGAGTAGTGTGTGGCAGGGGTGAGTAGTGTGTGACAGGGGTGAGTAGTGTGTGATAGGGATGAGTAGTGTGTGGCAGAGGTGAGTAGTGTGTGGCAGGGGTGAGTAATGTGTGGCAGGCGTGAGTAGTGTGTAGCAGGGGTGGGTAGTGTGTGGCAGGGGTGAGTAGTGTGTAGTAGGGGTGGGTAGTGTGTGGCAGGGGGTGAGTAGTGTGTGGCAGGGGTGAGTAGTGTGTAGTAGGGGTGAGTAGTGTGTGGCAGGGGTGAGTAGTGTGCGTCAGGGGTGAGTAGTATGTGGCAGGGGTGAGTAGTGTGTGACATGGGTGAGTAGCGTGTGAGAGGGGTGAGTAGTGTGTGGCAGGGGGTGAGTAGTGTGTAGCTGAGGTGAGTAGTGTGTGGCAGGGCAGAGTAGTGTGTGGCAGGAGTGAGTAGTGTGTGGCAGGGGTGAGTAGTGTGTGACAGAGATGAGTAGAGTGTGACAGGGGTGAGTAGTGTGTGGCAGAGGTGAGCAGTGTGAAGTAGGGGTGAGTAGTGTGTGGCAGGGGGAGTAGTGTGTGGAAGGGGTGAGTAGTGTGTGGCAGGGGTGAGTAGTGTGTGGCAGGGGTGAGTAGTGTGTGACAGGGGTGAGTAGTGTGTGACAGGGGTGAGTTGTGTGTAGCAGGGGTGAGCAGTGTGTAGCAGGGGTGAGCAGTGTGTAGCAGGGGTGAGCAGTGTGTAGCAGGGGTGAGTAGTGTGTAGCAGGGGTGAGTAGTGTAAAGCGGGGGTGAGCAGTGTTTAGCAGGGGTGAGCAGTGTGTAGCAGGGGTGAGTAGTGTGTAGCAGGGGTGAGCAGTGTGTAGCAGGGGTGAGCAGTGTGTGGCAGAACACAATACTGGATCAATTCCAGTGTTAACTGACGACAAACATGTGTTATTAGGGCAAGAGTGTGGACGGGTGTGTGAAGCAGACCTCCAGGCAGGCTAGAGTCTGGTCGGGTGTGTAAAGCAGACCTCCAGGCAGGCTAGAGTCTGGTCGGGTGTGTGAAGCAGACCTCTAGGCAGGCTAGAGTCTGGTCGGGTGTGTGAAGCAGAGCTCCAGGCAGGATAGAGTCTGGTCGGGTGTGTGAAGCAGACCTCCAGGCAGGCTAGAGTCTGGTCGGGTGTGTGAAGCAGACCTCCAGGCAGGCTAGAGTCTGGTCGAGTGTGTGAAGCAGACCTCCAGGCAGGCTAGAGTCTGGTCGGGTGTATGAAGCAGACCTCTAGGCAGGCTAGAGTCTGGTCGGGTGTGTGAAGCAGACCTCCAGGCAGGCTAGAGTCTGGTCGGGTGTGTGAAGCAGACCTCCAGGCAGGCTAGAGTCTGGTCGGGTGTGTGAAGCAGACCTCCAGGCAGGCTAGAGTCTGGTCGGGTGTGTGAAGCAGACCTCCAGGCAGGCTAGAGTCTGGTCGGGTGTGTGAAGCAGACCTCCAGGCAGGCTAGAGTCTGGTCGGGTGTGTGAAGCAGACCTCCAGGCAGGCTAGCTGTAGTCCTCTTCCTTCATCCATGAGCTGTGAAAACGAATGAATGTCTGTAAAATGTAAATTGTTTTTGGAGATTCGAATGGTTTATAGGGAGATGAGGTACACTTTGCCTCGGCTTGTACCGCTGTGGTGTCCTATTGGAAAAAAATAAGATTCGCGTCACAGTTTGTGGCCTCTACAAGCTTCCAAAGTTACACTATGTAGCAGGTTTGATAGTATAATATTAAAGGCGGATGACCATTTGGTAAGACTTCGGTCTGTTACTTGACTAGCCTGCATAACGAATCTCGAAAAAAAAAAAACTTTAAGTTACACAAAATATATACACTCAGCGCCACTTTATTAATGACACCTTTATCAAAGGGTAGAGCACCCGTTTGCCCCAGAACAACCTAAATTCTTCGTGGCATAGATTCAATAATTTGCTGAAACATTCTTGGTCCATGTTGATATGACAGCATCTCCCAGTCGAAGCAAATCTACTGGCTGCACATTTATGCTGCAGCTTTCCTGTTCCACCACATCCCAAAGGACTATGGCATATAAAGCAAACCTACCATCTGCATGTCGCAGCAGTTGTTATTCTTCAGATCAGGCAATGCTTTTTCTAATCTTCAACTCTCCGGTTTTGCTGAGCCTGTGCCCACTGTAGCCTCAGTTTCCTGTTCTTAGCTAACAGGAGTTGATCCTGGTGTGGTCTTCTGCTGCTGTAGCAGCAGAAGACCACACGAGGTCACACCTTTGTCACCTTGAACTAATTTGGTCATTCTCCTCTGACCTCTCTCATTAACAAGGTGCTTTCACCCACAAAACTACCGCTCACTGGATGTTTTGTGTTTTTCACGCCATCACCAGATCATCACCAACAATTATTCCAAGGTCAAAGTCACTTAGATCACATTTCTTCCCCATTCTGATGTTTAGTCTGAACAAGTTAACATCTTGATCTGCTCTGTGTGTTTTTTAGGAATTGAGGTGAAGTTACGTGACTGAGCATTAACGAGTAGGTGTACATCTGTACCTAATAAAGTGGCCACTATATATATATATATATATATATATATATATATATATATATATATATATATATATATATATATATATATATATATATATATATATATATATATATATATATATATTTATATATATATATATATATATATATATATATATATATATATATATATATATATATATATATATATATATATATATATATTTAATAAATTTATATATATATATTTTTTTTTTCATGAGGAAGTCATGGAGACTCGAACTGAGTGGTAGGACTGGCGTGCAGGAAACAAACAGGCTGTTCACCCTCGGGGATTCTCCTTGCAGGTGACAACTCGGCAATCGTATGCAAATAGTTCCATTCTCTTTTATGACTTCAAATTTTCCTGTGACTCCTGGTGATGAATGATGGCGGGTAGCAGTTGGTGCGGGCATGAGGACCCTTACCTCTGCCCATCAGAGCGGATTTGAAGGGATAACTCAGGGTAACTAGTCAATAACCTCACCATTTTTGACATGTGATGCAAATAAATATGTAGATCAGCTAAGCAGGGCGTCGTTTCCCGTTTTCTGTCATCCCCGAGGGAGCCAATTACCTCGGGTTAGCGGCACTTGCCACTTTTACGTCAAGGGGGTAAGGCAGCCCCCTCTTCAATGGTCTTCACTTACTCCGCCCCCTCCTGCTGGCTTTTATCAACCTCTACCGCCAAATAACAAACTTCTAAGTTCTTTCCCAGCTCTAATCACAAAACTTTAATGCCAAATTCAACGAGAGGCCGAAAGAAAAGGGTTCTAATATGCAAGAATATGTCGAAATTTTACGATACGAAACTCAGTGAAACTACTTCCAACTCGAGCGATATAAGTTCGCTCGCTGAGCATCCCCTCTGTTTAGCCCGTGAGAAAATGTGACAATTTACTGAAAATGGCCAATTTTACAAGTCGACGATTGAGAGAAGGATGCAAATTGGAGTTGCTGAACCTTTCTTCGCTCGTTCTGTCTCGTTATCTTCTCGGTGAGCTGACGGCGCAGGAGACGGCAGAATTTAGTGGAGAGGTGGAAGGCAAGAGGATACTAAAGGAAGGACGGAGGCGAAACACACGAGAAATACGTCTTTTTAGTGTGAGGTAAAAAAGTAATTATTTGCTTAATTTAGTTGGCAGATATCAGGAAGTGGATAAACCCCACACTATAATTATAGATACTAATATACTCTCATCCCTTAGCTAAATTCTAGGTCTTTAAATGAGATCCTGGTGAAGGAAGCTCAGGCTACATCCCAAATCAGCTCATTAAGAAGAGGGAACTGTGCATTACAGAGGAAAGAGACGTCGTACAATTAGTGATGCCAGGGAGGGAAAAATAGTGAGCAGGTCTGGGTGAACTACGGCGGCTAAATATTGCAGCAGGAGGAGTGGTGGAGGTGGGGTAGGGAAGACGTGGCTGGTCACCATCCCAGGACCCCCACCCAACCACGACAACAAGGAAA
>NC_091316.1:5865202-6037702 GCF_038502225.1 Cherax quadricarinatus
ACTCCCACGCTTCTGTGGCCACTCCCACACTTTTGTGGTCACTCCCCCGCTTCTGTGGTCACTCTCACACTTTTGTGGCCACTCCCACTCTTCTGTGGCCACTCCCACACTTCTGCGGCCACTCCCACGCCTCTGTGGCCACTCCCACGCTTCTGTGGCCACTCCCACGCTTCTGTGGCCACTCCCACGCCTCTGTGGCCCCTCCCACGCCTGTGTGGCCACTCCCACACTTCTGTGGCCACTCCCACGTTTCTGTGGTCGCTCCCACGCTTCTGTGGTCACTCCCCCGCTTCTGTGGCCACTCTCACACTTCTGCGGCCACTCCCACACTTCTGTGGCCACTCCTACACTTCTGTGGCCTCTCCCACGCTTCTGTGGTCACTCCCACGCTTCTGTGGCCACTCCCACGCTTCTGTGGTCACTCCCACGCTTCTGTGGCCACTCCCACGCTTCTGTGGCCACTCCCACGCTTCTGTGGCCACTCCCACGCTTCTGTGGCCACTCCCACGCCTCTGTGGCTCCTTCCACGCCTGTGTGGCCACTCCCACACTTCTGTGGCTACTCCCACACTTCTGTGGCCACTCCCACACTTCTGTGGCCACTCTCACACTTCTGTGGTCACTCCCCCGCTTCTGTGGCCACTCCCACACTTCTGTAGCCTCTCCCACTCTTCTGTGGCCACTCCCACATTTCTGCGGCCACTCCCACGCTTCTGTGGCCACTCCCACGCCTCTGTGGCTCCTCCCACGCCTGTGTGGCCACTCCCACACTTCTGTGGCCCCTCCTACGCCTGTGTGGCCACTCCAACACTTCTTTGGCCACTCCCACACTTCTGTGGCCACTCCCACGCTTCTGTGGTCACTCCCACGCTTCTGTGGTCACTCCCCCGCTTCTGTGGCCACTCTCACTTCTGCAGCCACTCCCACACTTTTGTGGCCACTCCTACACTTCTGTGGCCACTCCCACGCCTGCTACAGAACACACCACGTCACCAGTTTCCATAAATCTTAGCATCTGTGTCACGCTGGATGCCTGTATGTGACCCGCCTTCGGCGTGACCCCCCCTGGGTGTGACCCCTTCGGGAGTGGTCCACCTTCTGTTTGATCCCTTCGGGTGTGACCCCTTGTGTGAGGCCCGCCCCAGTGTGACCCCCCTTAGGAGTAGCCCGCCCCAGTGTGACCCCCCTTGTGTGGGACCTGCCCCCTAGTGTAAACCCCCTTGTGCGGGAAACGCCTCCAGCGTAAACCCCCTTGTGTGTAACCCATCCCCAGTGTGACCCTTCCCCAGTGTGACTTCCCTTGTGTGTAACCCCTCCCCAGTGTGACCCCTTGTGTGTGACCCTCCCCCAGTGTGACCTCCCTTGTGTGTAACCCTCCCCCCGTGTGTCCCCTTGTGTGTGACCCCCAGTGTGACCCCTTGTGCGGGACCCACCCCCAATGTGACCCTCGTCAGGTGTGACCCACCTTCCCCCCCTCCCTTACAGCGACCAGCCAAAAATTACAAGGAGAGTATTAATTGCTGGTAATTTATTGGGAACAATAATGGCCCGTGTTGTTGTTGTTGCTTAATGTGATTTAGGTAATAATGCGATGACCATTATTTATAACGTATCGTAATAACGCAGCCTAATAACGCAGCTTTCGCGCTGTTTAATTAGTGAAGGCGATAACGGGGGACACTCTTATGCGATATTAATGAAGGACTGTTATTGCGTGAGGGTCACGAGAGAGCACTGAAGGTGCAGGGGCCCCCACACGGCGCCTGGAAAACGAAAGGTAATCAGGTCTGATAAGAACATAAGAACATAAGAATGTAGGAACACTGCAGAAGGCCTACTGGCCCATACGAGGCAGGTCCTTATCAAAACGACATCTACCTAAAGCTACTCAAGAAATAACTCCCGTACCCCTTAACACCAATCAAACCCAGCCCCTCCCACTCATAGCTCGATCGCTAACATGCGAGAGGCAGGGTAACGCACACCTTGGGAGACTTGATGATGATTTACCTACCTGGTGTCTACCTGGAGGGTATTCCGGGGATGAACGCCCCCGCGGCCCGGTCCACGACCAGGCCTCCCGGTGGATCAGGGCCTGATCAACCAGGCTGTTACTGCTGGCCGCAGGTAGTCCAACGTACGAACCACAGCCCGGCTGATCCGGCACCAACTTGGAGTATCTGTCCAGCTCCCTCATGAAGGCAGCCAGGGGTCTTGAAGGCAGCCAGGGGTCTTGAAGGCAGCCAGGGGTCTTGAAGGCAGCCAGGGGTCTTGAAGGCAGCCAGGGGTCTTGAAGGCAGCCAGGGGTCTTGAAGGCAGTCAGGGGTCTTGAAGGCAGCCAGGGGTCTTGAAGGCAGCCAGGGGTCTTGAAGGCAGCCAGGGTCTTGAAGGCAGCCATGGGTCTTGAAGGCAGCCAGGGGTCTTGAAGGCAGCCAGGGGTCTTGAAGGCAGCCAGGGATCTTGAAGGCAGCCAGGGGTCTTGAGGGCAGCCAGGGGTCTTGAAGGCAGCCAGGGGTCTTGAAGGCAGCCAGGGGTCTTGAAGGCAGCCAGGGTTCTTGAAGGCAGCCAGGGGTCTTGAAGGCAGCCAGGGTCTTGAAGGCAGCCAGGGTCTTGAAGGCAGCCAGGGGTCTTGAGGGCAGCCAGGGGTCTTGAGGGCAGCCAAGGGCCTTGAAGGCAGCCAGGGGTCTTGAGGGCAGCCAGGGGTCTTGAAGGCAGCCAGGGGTCTTGAAGGCAGCCAGGGGTCTTGAAGGCAGCCAGGGTTCTTGAAGGCAGCCAGGGGTCTTGAAGGCAGCCAGGGTCTTGAAGGCAGCCAGGGTCTTGAAGGCAGCCAGGGATCTTGAGGGCAGCCAGGGGTCTTGAGGGCAGCCAGGGGTCTTGAAGGCAGCCAGGGTCTTGAAGGCAGCCAGGGTCTTGAAGGCAGCCAGGGGTCTTGAGGGCAGCCAGGGGTCTTGAGGGCAGCCAAGGGCCTTGAAGGCAGCCAGGGGTCTTGAAGGCAGCCAAGGGTCTTGAAGGCAACCAGGGGTCTTGAAGGCAGCCAGGGGTCTTGAAGGCAGCCAGGGGTCTTGAAGGCAGCTAGGGGGCTTGAGGGCAGCTAGGGGTCTTGAGAGCAGCCAGGGGCCTATTGGTAATTCCCTTTATGGCATAGGAAGAAACATGAGCAAACACTTCGTGAACAAACGTTTCGGTCCTGGGACCTTGAATACTTCTAGAAGTGATCAAGATCCCACGGCCGAAACGTTTTCTAAAAAAATATGCCCTAGTATTCGCTCACGTCTTTCTAAACCAATTTGCTGGTATTTGTTACCGATGATGGCACAGGAGGGATCGAAGCGTTGTCTGGAGTTTCCTAAGTGTGGGCTAGTTGTGAAGGGTAGATGAAATTCCTTGGATCAAGAGTGTTATGTGTTCGACTCACAACCGATGGGATCCGGGTTCGATCACCGGGCGTACGGAGTCACACTGGCAAGTTCATTTTTACCTGGTAGTAAATAGGGACATAAAAAGCCCCTTCGTCAGGATACATTTGTCCTGTTTCCTGTCAAACTTTACCTAAATTAACGTAACGTAACGTAACCTAACCTAACCTAACCTAGCCTAACCTAACATAACATAACCTAACCTAAACTAACCTAAAATAAAATAAACTAACCTAAATTAAACTTACCTAACCTAAACTAATATAATCTAATCTAATCTAACCTCAACTAAACTTACCTAACATAAACTAACCTAAACTAAATTAAACTAAACTTACTATTACAAAAAAAGTGATTTTTTAAGATGGTAAGTTTTACTCATTTTGTAATAAAGAGTTCGGGATACATAAATACAACATTAAAATCAATTAATCTTTAATATAATATAAAAATCAACTAATTTTGGTCTAGGGGTATTTAAAATATATATATACATGTTACAATAATAAATTATAATTACCATCTAACTAAAATAATAAATAATCCGTAACCCTACATCGACACCATGCCCAGCCCTTCTAGGGTAGGGTAGGTGCCTGAGCCCGAGCTTTTAGCTCATAAGACTGTCATTCCCATTTGCCCCCTTGGGGCGGGGATGGCAGACCAGAGAGGCCTAGCTTGTGGCTAGGCCTGGGGACAGTTGGTCCCAAAGATGAGGAGGTACTTGTGCCTCCTCTCATGGGAGACTTAGGTCTCAGACACTCCCTAAAGAGGGAGCCAAGGCCGGGCCACCACTTGGAAAAGGCCCGGGCCGGGAGAATACCGGCTAATCTTTAATAATAATAATAATAAGTAACCCTACACAGGGTACAACTTTCTTGACACTCCTGTATCACTATATATATATATCTATGCTAAAATAATAAGTTAAGTAACATTTAAAATAATAAATTACAATCAACTGCGTTTCTCACGACACTTGTCCGAGTTGTGACGCTCTTTCTCCACCGTGTCACTTGACACCCTTTTCTCCGTGTAATACACACACTTTCGCAACCGTGTCACACTTGACACCCTTGTCTCTGCGTCACACTACCCGCATAGCTTCTTTCTCGAGGCCAGTCACATGACACTATTCAATGTACACTACAACCAGGCCATCTTCAGTGTCACACGACACCCTTTTCTTCTCAGTGTTCCACTACGGTTCTGTAGCATATCTCAGTGTTCCACTCCATCATACTTGCTTAAGTGTCACACTACAGTCCTGGCCCAGTTCAGTGTAACACTCCAACCTTTTCTTCATGTAATGTCCCACTAAACAGCATCCGATGACTCCGGCCCACAGTTGACCAGCGTAGGCGGTGACTCCGCAGACATCACCGGTAGTCCTGTAAATACTCTCTAAGGCCGGTAGAAGTACACCGTAAGATGGTCTGGTGAGTACTATCTACCGCCTTCAAGACCAGTTGACACACCGCAAGGTGGTCCGATGCAGCACACACTATGTTGCAAGCTCACTGAATGCGGCCGTCAAATAACTGAGGCCAACAGACTCGGTGAGCTGCGGTGAGCACTTCTTCTAAAATCAGTAGAAGCCAGTAGAATACTCTACTGCCAGTAGATGTGTACCATTAGGTGTTCAGGTACCTACTGCTTCTAAGGCCAGTAGATGTGTACCATTAGGTGTTCAGGTACCTACTGCTTAGATGCCTACCGTGAGGTGTTCAGGCACTTAATGCTCTAAGGCCGGCTCAGCAGTTCCCACAATGGGTTTGATGACGTACCCAGTGGTACTGCCGGCCGGCAGGTTAACTATTTAACCGCTAGTTAAGGCAGGGGGCCGTAACACTTACCTAACCTAACCTCCTCCTCGTCCTCCTCCTCCTGTTCCTTTTCCTTGACTTTCTGCTTTGTTTTCTTCATTACATCAGTGGAAGACAATACAGACAAGTAGATGAGTGAGACTCAGCGGCAACAATGTGGTAGTATCGTAAAAAGTTTCGCCTGCTCTGCAGGCTTCTTCAGTTTAATATAGAGGGGAGTAAACACCGCGGACATCAGAAGTAGTGGAGAGGTGAGGATGTGAGTGGTCCCTTACAGCCCTCAAGAAGTACAGTAGTTTGCAATGTTCTGACTTATATGACGCCATTCACAACACCTCAAAGGCCTGTGTGGAACTCTCTCTCTCTCTCTCTCTCTCTCTCTCTCTCTCTCTCTCTCTCCCTCTCTCTCACACACACACACACACACACATGCTTCACCTTCACACTGGTCGAGACGTTGGAAGTGAACACTTTTCAAGGCTGAGACTGACCACCACAACACTGCTTCTTCAAGCTGAGGGACTGACCACCACAACACTGCTTCTTCAAGCTGAGGGACTGACCACCACAACACTGCTTCTTCAAGCTGAGGGACTGACCACCACAACACTGCTTCTTCAAGCTGAGAGACTGACCATCACAACACTGCTTCTTCAAGCTGAGGGACTGACCACCACAACACTGCTTCTTCAAGCTGAGGGACTGGCCACCACAACACTGTTTCTTCAAGCTGAGGGACTGACCACCACAACACTGCTTCTTCAAGCTGAGGGACTGACCACCACAACACTGCTTCTTCAAGCTGAGGGACTGACCACCACAACACTGCTTCTTCAAGCTGAGGGACTGACCACCACAACACTGCTTCTTCAAGCTGAGGGACTGACCACCACAACACTGCTTCTTCAAGCTGAGAGACTGACCATCACAACACTGCTTCTTCAAGCTGAGGGACTGACCACCACAACACTGCTTCTTCAAGCTGAGGGACTGACCACCACAACACTGTTTCTTCAAGCTGAGGGACTGACCACCACAACACTGCTTCTTCAAGCTGAGAGACTGACCATCACAACACTGCTTCTTCAAGCTGAGAGACTGACCATCACAACACTGCTTCTTCAAGCTGAGAGACTGACCATCACAACACTGCTTCTTCAAGCTGAGAGACTGACCATCACAACACTGCTTCTTCAAGCTGAGAGACTTACCACCACAACACTGCTTCTTCAAGCTGAGGGACTGACCACCACAACACTGCTTCTTCAAGCTGAGAGACTGACCACCACAACACTGCTTCTTCAAGCTGAGGGACTGACCACCACAACACTGCTTCTTCAAGCTGAGAGACTGACCACCACAACACTGCTTCTTCAAGCTGAGGGACTGACCACCACAACACTGCTTCTTCAAGCTGAGAGACTGACCATCACAACACTGCTTCTTCAAGCTGAGAGACTGACCATCACAACACTGCTTCTTCAAGCTGAGAGACTGACCATCACAACACTGCTTCTTCAAGCTGAGAGACTGACCACCACAACACTGCTTCTTCAAGCTGAGAGACTGACCATCACAACACTGCTTCTTCAAGCTGAGAGACTGACCATCACAACACTGCTTCTTCAAGCTGAGAGACTGACCACCACAACACTGCTTCTTCAAGCTGAGGGACTGACCACCACAACACTGCTTCTTCAAGCTGAGAGACTGACCACCACAACACTGCTTCTTCAAGCTGAGAGACTGACCATCACAACACTGCTTCTTCAAGCTGAGAGACTGACCATCACAACACTGCTTCTTCAAGCTGAGAGACTGACCACCACAACACTGCTTCTTCAAGCTGAGGGACTGACCACCACAACACTGCTTCTTCAAGCTGAGAGACTGACCACCAAAACGCTGCTTCTTCAAGCTGAGAGACTGACCACCACAACACTGCTTCTTCAAGCTGAGGGACTGACTACCACAACACTGCTTCTTCAAGCTGAGGGACTGACTACCTCAACACTGCTTCTTCAAGGTGAGGGACTGACCACCACAACACTGCTTCTTCAAGCTGAGGGACTGACCACCATAACACTGCTTCTTCAAGCTGAGGGACTGACCATCACAACACTGCTTCTTCAAGCTGAGAGACTGACCATCACAACACTGCTTCTTCAAGCTGAGAGACTGACCATCACAACACTGCTTCTTCAAGCTGAGGGACTGACCATCACAACACTGCTTCTTCAAGCTGAGAGACTGACCACCACAACACTGCTTCTTCAAGCTGAGAGACTGACCACCACAACACTGCTTCTTCAAGCTGAGAGACTGACCATCACAACACTGCTTCTTCAAGCTGAGAGACTGACCATCACAACACTGCTTCTTCAAGCTTAGAGACTGACCATCACAACACTGCTTCTTCAAGCTGAGAGACTGACCACCACAACACTGCTTCTTTAAGCTGAGAGACTGACCATCACAACACTGCTTCTTCAAGCTGAGAGACTGACCATCACAACACTGCTTCTTCAAGCTGAGAGACTGACCATCACAACACTGCTTCTTCAAGCTGAGAGACTGACCACCACAACACTGCTTCTTCAAGCTGAGGGACTGACCATCACAACACTGCTTCTTCAAGCTGAGAGACTGACCACCACAACACTGCTTCTTCAAGCTGAGGGACTGACCACCACAACACTGCTTCTTCAAGCTGAGAGACTGACCATCACAACACTGCTTCTTCAAGCTGAGAGACTGACCATCACAACACTGCTTCTTCAAGCTGAGAGACTGACCATCACAACACTGCTTCTTCAAGCTGAGAGACTGACCACCACAACACTGCTTCTTCAAGCTGAGAGACTGACCACCACAACACTGCTTCTTCAAGCTGAGAGACTGACCACCACAACACTGCTTCTTCAAGCTGAGAGACTGACCACCACAACACTGCTTCTTCAAGCTGAGGGACTGGCCATCACAACACTGCTTCTTCAAGCTGAGAGACTGACCACCACAACACTGCTTCTTCAAGCTGAGAGACTGACCATCACAACACTGCTTCTTCAAGCTGAGAGACTGACCACCACAACACTGCTTCTTCAAGCTGAGAGACTGACCACCACAACACTGCTTCTTCAAGCTGAGAGACTGACCACCACAACACTGCTTCTTCAAGCTGAGAGACTGACCATCACAACACTGCTTCTTCAAGCTGAGAGACTGACCACCACAACACTGCTTCTTCAAGCTGAGAGACTGACCACCACAACACTGCTTCTTCAAGCTGAGAGACTGACCACCACAACACTGCTTCTTCAAGCTGAGAGACTGACCACCACAACACTGCTTCTTCAAGCTGAGAGACTGACCACCACAACACTGCTTCTTCAAGCTGAGAGACTGACCACCACAACACTGCTTCTTCAAGCTGAGAGACTGACCACCACAACACTGCTTCTTCAAGCTGAGAGACTGACCACCACAACACTGCTTCTTCAAGCTGAGAGACTGACCACCACAACACTGCTTCTTCAAGCTGAGAGACTGACCACCACAACACTGTTTCTTGCTATCTCAGACATTTCGCTACGTGAAAGAACCTGCAGGCCGGACGAAACGTTTCAACAATAAAGTACCCAACTTCTGCACATTTCGCTTACGTCGTCTACCTTGTCTTCATCTTATAATTGTCTTCGTCTCAATCTTTCTTATCTTCGTTTGTTTACACGGTGGACCATAAGAGAAAGGGCCTCTGCTCCCACTATGACTACATTGCCAGATAATCTCAGGAGGACGATACATCAGCTGACTCTCACCTGTGTGTAGGGAACCTAATTAACAAACTATAGAATAGCCGGGGCCAGGTAAACGCATTAGATTAATTAGTCTTTCAGGGATAAATTAGATTCATTTGAGATGACTCAGTATGTTTGCAAAGTGACCACGCGGGTGTGTGGGTGGGAAGAGGGGGTTGATGAAGGGGTGTGGGAGAGGGGTGTCTTGCGGATGTTAATTAGGGAGGTGGGTGTAACTGGGATATTAGGGTAAAATGTGGGGGGATATTATTGGGAAATGGGTGGGAGGGTGGGTGAGTCGTAGTTATACATGGGAGAGACAGACACTCCGAGACTGTTTGCTGAAAACTACCCTCTTTTACCTAAATGAAGGACTGTCGTGTATTATCCAAGTGCAAGTCAAGCGTAGAAAAGCAGAAGGTTCTCTCCTCCATCCGTCATTCCCTTCGGCCTCTGCTGGAGGCCAGCAGTAACAGCCTCGTTGATCAGGCCCTGATCCACCGGGAGGCCTGGTCGTGGACCGGGCCGCGAGGGCGTTGATCCCCGGAATACCCTCCAGGTAGACCATATTGGAAATATGGCTGGGAATTTACAAGAGTCCTGGAGCTGGATGGAAGACCTGAGATACAACTACTGCTAAAGTAGTGTTGTTCCGTCTTAAACTATCCATGTTTCTCCACAACCAATTACTGAGCTGTAGACACCAATGGTTCCACTTCTTCTGGTTGCCACCAGTCCTGCCATAACTGTTGTTACCCTATATGGCTACCACTACTGTACTATTATAGATTCGGTTGCTTCCTTGTCGACTGATCGTCCTGATGTAGCTGCCGAACAGACATCAGGACTCTACTGATTTCACCATTTATCGACTGTATATGAGAATCCGCAGGGGTATGGTGTCGGTTGAGCCAGTGACGGAGTATCTTACCAAGTGTCCGTGGTAACAACATCTCGCTGTCCGTGGTAACATCTCGCTGCTCTCCTCTCTCTCTCTCTCTCTCTCTCTCTCTCTCTCTCTCTCTCTCTCTCTCTCTCTCTCTCTCTCTCTCTCTCTCTCTCTCTCTCTCTCTCACTATACCCTATATCATTCTTCCCACTATAAACTGTTATCAATTTTTCTGGCATATAACAATTTGGAATGACAGAGCACCTAGGTCCTGAACACTCTGGTGACTCCTCATACCAGGCCACAATATATCTAGTTGAATCTAATACTTGCAAAGTACTTGTCCAGTTACTTAGAAATCTGATGATAGAGGATGGAGAGAGAGAGAGAGAGAGAGAGAGAGAGAGAGAGAGAGAGAGACTGACTCCATGCCTCACAATACATAAGAATAAACATCAAGAGGGTATTATCTCCCAGTTATTGTTCTTGTGAGGGTCATTACTGAACACACTGCTAACAAAGCATCTGTTCTAATCATCAATTATGATTTGCTAGATTGGCTAGCTAGCAATTATTGCAGGTGCGAGGCGCTCATAAGCGACACAATAGTGGCTCCTTCAACCACCTTCATCATCAACAACAACAACAACAACAACAAAAATAAAATCCATTGTTTGAATTGATGCAGCTTAAAAAGCAGACACGACATCAACGACACAAACACACAGATATAACCTACTCCCACACTAACCCCCACACCACGCACTCCCACACGCCCACACCTAACACACTTCATGTACGTTACTGAAGTCTTGCGACGTCTCGAGGTTGACATCCGACGTTAGTTTCCCTTATGGCTTCTGGCAACGTGCAGAAACTACCATTGACATCATTCACCATAAGTAACGTAACCCAACCACACTGTTAACATCACCCAGGGTCACTACTGACATCACCTATCACCACTACCATGACCCATCACCACAACTACTACCATCACCCATCACCACTAATATTAATATCCTCATCATCATCCACTACTACTATCATCATCATCATCATCCACAACTACTGCCATCATCATCGTCCTCATCCACTACTATCATCATCATCATCTACTACTATCCTCATCATCATCCACTACTACTAACATCATCATCATCCACTATTACTGTCATCATCATCCACTGCTATCATCATCCACTATTACTATCATCATCATCATCATCCACAACTATCATCATCATCCACTATTACTATCATCATCATCCACTACTACTATCATCATCATCCACTACTACTACTATCATCATCATCCACTACTACTATCCTTATCATCATCCACTACTGCTACTATCATCATCATCCACTACTACTAACATCATCATCATCATCATCATTCACTATAACTGTCATCATCATCCACTACTACTATCATCATCATCATCCACTACTACTGTTATCATCATCCACTACTACTATCATCATTATCATCCACTACTACTGTTATCATCATCCACTACTACTATCCTTATCATCATCCACTACTGCTACTATCATCATCATCCACTACTACTAACATCATCATCATCATCATTCACTATAACTGTCATCATCATCCACTACTACTATCATCATCATTCACTTTTACTATCATCATCCATCACTATCATCATCATCATCATCATCCACTACTACTGTTATCATCATCCACTACTACTATCATCATCATCCACTACTACTGTTATCATCCACTACTACTATCATCATCATCATCCACTACTACTGTTATCATCATCCACTACTACTATCATCATTATCATCTACTACTACTGTTATCATCATCATCCACTACTACTATCATCATCATCCACTACTACTGTTATCATCATCATCCACTACTACTATTATCATCATCATCCACTACTACTATCATCATCATCATCCACTACTACTGTTATCATCATCCACTACTACTATCATCATCATCATCCACTACTACTGTTATCATCATCATCCACTACTACTATCATCATTATCATCCACTACTACTGTTATCATCATCATCCACTACTACTATCGTCATCATCATCCACTACTACTGTTATCATCATCATCCACTACTACTATCATCATTATCATCTACTACTACTGTTATCATCATCATCCACTACTACTATCATCATCATCCACTACTACTGTTATCATCATCATCCACTACTACTATTATCATCATCATCCACTACTACTATCATCATCATCATCCACTACTACTGTTATCATCATCCACTACTACTATCATCATCATCATCCACTACTACTGTTATCATCATCATCCACTACTACTATCATCATTATCATCCACTACTACTGTTATCATCATCATCCACTACTACTATCGTCATCATCATCCACTACTACTGTTATCATCATCATCCACTACTACTATCATCATTATCATCTACTACTACTGTTATCATCATCATCCACTACTACTGTTATCATCATCATCCACTACTACTATTATCATCATCATCCACTACTACTATCATCATCATCATCCACTACTACTGTTATCATCATCCACTACTACTATCATCATCATCATCCACTACTACTGTTATCATCATCATCCACTACTACTATCATCATTATCACCCACTACTACTGTTATCATCATCATCCACTACTACTATCGTCATCATCATCCACTACTACTGTTATCATCATCATCCACTACTACTATCATCATTATCATCTACTACTACTGTTATCATCATCATCCACTACTACTATCATCATCATCCACTACTACTGTTATCATCATCCACTACTACTATCATCATCATCATCCACTACTACTGTTATCATCATCATCCACTACTACTATTATCATCATCATCCACTACTACTATTATCATCATCATCCACTACTACTGTTATCATCATCATCATCCACTACTACTGTTATCATCATCATCCACTACTACTGTTATCATCATCATCATCCACTACTACTGTTATCATCATCCACTACTACTATCATCATTATAATCCACTACTACTGTTATCATCATCATCATCCACTACTACTATCATCATTATAATCCACTACTATGATCACCATCACCCACTACTATTACTATTATCCTTATCCACTACTACTTTCATCATCATCATCCACTACTATTATCATCATCATCATCCACTACTACTGTTATCATCATCGTCCACTACTATTATTATCATCATCATCATCCACTACTACTATCACATCATTATCCACTACTATTATCATCATCTTCATCCACTACTATTACTATCATCATCATCCACTACTACTTTCATCATCATCCACTACTATTATCATCATCATCATCCACTATTACCATCATCATCCACTACTACTATCATCATCATCATCCACTACTATTATTATCATCATCCACTACTACTATCATCATCATCCACTATTATTATCATCATCATCATCCACTATTACCATCATCATCATCCACTACTATTATCATCATCATCATCATCATCCACTATTACCATCATCATCATCATATAAGAGGTCAAGAACATACAAGAGGTCAAGAACCATACGAGAGGTCAAGAACATAAGAGAGGTCAAGATCATGCGAGAGGTCAAGAACATACGAGAGGTCAAGAACATACGAGAGGTCAAGAACATGCGAGAGGTCAAGAACATACGAGAGGTCAAGAACATACGAAAGGTCAAGAACATACAAGAGGTCAAGAACATACAAGAGGTCATGAACATACAAGAGGTCAAGAACATACAAGAGATCAAGAACATACAAGAGATCAAGAACATACAAGAGGTCAAGAACATACAAGAGGTCAAGAACATACAAGAGGTCAAGAACATACAAGAGGTCATGAACATACAAGAGGTCAAGAACATACAAGAGGTCAAGAACATACAAGAGGTCAAGAACATACAAGAGGTCAAGAACATACAAGAGGTCAAGACCATACAAGAGGTCATTAACATACAAGAGGTCAAGAACATACAAGAGGTCAAGAACATACAAGAGGTCAAGAACATACAAGAGATCAAGAACATACAAGAGGTCATGAACATACAAGAGGTCAAGAACATACAAGAGGTCATGAACATACAAGAGGTCATGAACATACAAGAGGTCATGAACATACAAGAGGTCATGAACATACAAGAGGTCAAGAACATACAAGAGATCAAGAACATACAAGAGGTCAAGAACATACAAGAGGTCAAGAACATACAAGAGGTCATGAACATACAAGAGGTCATGAACATACAAGAGGTCATGAACATACAAGAGGTCAAGAACATACAAGAGATCAAGAACATACAAGAGGTCAAGAACATACAAGAGGTCAAGAACATACAAGAGGTCAAGAACATACAAGAGGTCAAGAACATACAAGAGGTCAAGAACATACAAGAGGTCATGAACATACAAGAGGTCAAGAACATACAAGAGATCAAGAACATACAAGAGGTCAAGAACATACAAGAGGTCATGAACATACAAGAGGTCAAGAACATACAAAAGGTCAAGAACATACAAGAGGTCAAGAACATACAAGAGGTCAAGAACATACAAGAGGTCAAGAACATACAAGAGGTCAAGAACATACAAGAGGTCAGGAACATACAAGAGGTCAAAAACATACAAGAGGTCAAGAACATACAAGAGGTCAAGAACATACGAGAGGTCAAGAACATACAAGAGGTCAGGAACATACAAGAGGTCATGAACATACAAGAGGTCATGAACATACAAGAGGTCAAGAACATACAAGAGGTCAAGAACATACAAGAGGTCAAGAACATACAAGAGGTCATGAACATACAAGAGGTCAAGAACATACAAGAGGTCAGGAACATACAAGAGGTCAAGAACATACAAGAGGTCAAGAACATACGAGAGGTCAAGAACATACAAGAGGTCAAGAACATACAAGAGGTGAAGAACACACAAGAGGTCAGGAACATACAAGAGGTCAAGAACATACAAGAGGTCAAGAATATACAAGAGGTCAAGAACATACGAGAGGTCAAGAACATACAAGAGGTCAAGAATATACAAGAGGTCAAGAACATACAAGAGATCAAGAACATACAAGAGGTCAAGAACATACAAGAGGTCAAGAACATACAAGAGGTCATGAACATACAAGAGGTCAAGAACATACAAGAGGTCAGGAACATACAAGAGGTCAAGAACATACAAGAGGTCAAGAACATACGAGAGGTCAAGAACATACAAGAGGTCAAGAACATACAAGAGGTGAAGAACACACAAGAGGTCAGGAACATACAAGAGGTCAAGAACATACAAGAGGTCAAGAATATACAAGAGGTCAAGAACATACGAGAGGTCAAGAACATACAAGAAGTCAGGAACATACAAGAGGTCATGAACATACGAGAGGTCAAGAACATACAAGAGGTCAGGAACATACAAGAGGTCATGAACATACGAGAGGTCAGGAACATACAAGAGGTCAGGAACTTACAAGAAGTCAGGAACATACAAGAGGTCAGGAACATACGAGAGGCCAGGCACATACACAAGATCAGGAACCTACACAAAAACAGAGAGTAATTAGTGGATAATTCTTGCCTTTTGCATCTCTCATTGATTTATTCCAAGGAGAGAGAGTTGGTAAATTAGCTAAAGTATATACTTTGAAAAGAAGAAAAAAAAAACAGTCGACTGTACTTTTCTCGTCTGTGTCGAACCACAGAAATGCTATTTTTGGTGTTAAAATAATGGGTTTGAGATCATAGAAGTGAAATTAGAAGCTTAGGTAGATTTATGACTCTGTTAACATAAGAATATAATTAGAAGCTTGGATAGATCTGTAACCCACTATGGAAACGAGAACGTAAACAAACACATTTACCGAACAGATATATTACCCACTATGATAAAGAGAACGTAAACAAACACATTTACTGAGCAGATATATTACCCACTATGATAAAGAAAACGTAAACAAACACATTTACCGAGCAGATATATTACCCACTATGATAAAGAGAACGTAAACAAACACATTTACTGAGCAGATATATTACCCACTATGATAAAGAAAACGTAAACAAACACATTTACCGAGCAGATATATTACCCACTATGATAAAGAAAACGTAAACAAACACATTTACCGAACAGATATATTACCCACTATGATAAAGAGAACGTAAACAAACACATTTACGGAGCAGATATATTACCCACTATGATAACATATTGTAGTAGCCAGGCTTAGGCTTGATTACAAATACCTCTGACATTCTGACATACACTATGTTCGTCCTAAACCGAACAAATGCTGTCAGCTTTACGTTCACTCTTTTTGAACAGTTATGTACATGATTGAACCACTAAATAAGGAAGAGATAGAGGCATCACACTAGAGAAAATTATATTTCGGAATTTTTTGGAATTATTCCTTGACAAACGTATCAATAATTTAGAGTAAAATGAATGTATGTGAATCTCATCGTATAATAGCGTTATTTCTATTAAAAATAACGTAAAGAATAAGGGTCCTCTTCCCAGGTCTAGTTTCAAGGAGCGTTGCTGTACGGCCCATGGTAGGTAGGTCATGCTCACACCCTGTCGCTCTCACGATGAGTGAAACATGGTCAACACCATAACGGCTTCATCAATCAAGCCTCTATGGTGGGCGAAACGTCTCTCGAGGACATCTAGGTTTTGGACATGTGTCTAGTTCATCACCTTGAAGGTACTATGCAACTTTAATCAAGTTATACACTTTCACTCACGTATTTTGCTAACCTCCTTGGAAGGCTACGCAGATTGTTCCAGTGATACTGCTTCGTTATTCCAGCCGTGAGTGCTGGAATTTAGGGCTAGGTGAGTGGTGGTTTGAACTGGTAGATCAGCGTGGTAGACTGGTAGACGAGTAGCAAGATGGAAGCTGCTAAATGAGTGGGGCTACAATCTGGTAGATGGACACAGTGATACAAGTAGGTGGTGGAGAGAGAGAGAGAGAGAGAGAGAGAGAGAGAGAGAGAGAGAGAGAGAGAGAGAGAGAGAGAGAAAGGTAACATGATGGAACTCAATCAGGTGATGAAGGGGCCGCACCTGGTCGGTATCGAGCCAGCAAAACCTCGATGGCAGAAAAAAAAAAAAAAATCGTGGCCGCAGTTGAAGTTCTCTCATCCCCCACGGCCCGCACTCCTGCCGCAGTTCTGCCGCAGCACTCCTGCTGCAGTTCTCCTGCCGCAGCACTCCTGCCGCAGTTCTCCTGCCGCAATTCTCCTGCCGCAGCACTCCTGCCGCAGTTCTCCTGCCGCAGCACTCCTGGCGCAGCACTCCTGCCGCAGTTCTCCTGCCGCAGTTCTCCTGCCGCAGCATTCCTGGCGCAGTTCTCCTGCCGCAGCACTCCTGCCGCAGTTCTCCTGCCGCAGCACTCCTGCGCAGCAGCAGTTCTCCTGCCGCAGTTCTCCTGCCGCAGCACTCCTGCCGCAGTTCTCCTGCCGCAGCACTCCTGCCGCAGCAGTCCTGGCGCAGTTCTCCTGCCGCAGCACTCCTGCCGCAGTTCTGCCGCAGCACTCCTGCCGCAGCACTCCTGCCGCAGCACTCCTGCCGCAGCACTCCTGCCGCAGTTCTCCTGCCGCAGCACTCCTGGCGCAGCACTCCTGCCGCAGTTCTCCTGCCGCAGTTCTCCTGCCGCAGCATTCCTGGCGCAGTTCTCCTGCCGCAGCACTCCTGCCGCAGTTCTCCTGCCGCAGCACTCCTGCCGCAGCACTCCTGCCGCAGTTCTCCTGCAGCAGCACTCCTGCCGCAGTTCTCCTGCCGCAGCACTCCTGCCGCAGCACTCCTGCCGCAGTTCTCCTGCCGCAGCACTCCTGCCGCAGCACTCCTGGCGCAGTTCTCCTGCCGCAGCACTCCTGCCGCAGTTCTGACGCAGCACTCCTGCCGCAGCACTCCTGCCGCAGCACTCCTGCCGCAGTTCTCCTGCCGCAGCACTCCTGCCGCAGCACTCCTGCCGCAGTTCTCCTGCCGCAGCACTCCTGCCGCAGCACTCCTGCCGCAGTTCTCCTGCCGCAGCACTCCTGCCGCAGTTCTCCTGCCGCAGCACTCCTGCCGCAGTTCTCCTGCCGCAGTTCTCCTGCCGCAGCATTCCTGGCGCAGTTCTCCTGCCGCAGCACTCCTGCCGCAGTTCTCCTGCCGCAGCACTCCTGCCGCAGCACTCCTGCCGCAGTTCTCCTGCAGCAGCACTCCTGCCGCAGTTCTCCTGCCGCAGCACTCCTGCCGCAGCACTCCTGCCGCAGTTCTCCTGCCGCAGCACTCCTGCCGCAGCACTCCTGGCGCAGTTCTCCTGCCGCAGCACTCCTGCCGCAGTTCTGCCGCAGCACTCCTGCCGCAGCACTCCTGCCGCAGCACTCCTGCCGCAGTTCTCCTGCCGCAGCACTCCTGCCGCAGCACTCCTGCCGCAGTTCTCCTGCCGCAGCACTCCTGCCGCAGTTCTCCTGCCGCAGCACTCCTGCCGCAGTTCTCCTGCCGCAGCACTCCTGCTGCAGCACTCCTGCCGCAGTTCTCCTGCCGCAGCACTCCTGCCGCAGCACTCCTGGCGCAGTTCTCCTGCCGCAGCACTCCTGCCGCAGTTCTCCTGCCGCAGCACTCCTGCCGCAGCACTCCTGCCGCAGTTCTCCTGCCGCAGCACTCCTGCCGCAGCACTCCTGCCGCAGTTCTCCTGCCGCAGCACTCCTGCCGCAGTTCTTCTGCCGCAGCACTCCTGCCGCAGCACTCCTGCCGCAGTTCTCCTGCCGCAGCACTCCTGCCGCAGTTCTCCTGCCGCAGCACTCCTGCCGCAGTTCTCCTGCCGCAGCACTCCTGCTGCAGCACTTCTGCCGCAGCACTCCTGGCGCAGTTCTCCTGCCGCAGCACTCCTGCCGCAGCACTAGTGCCGCAGTTCTCCTGCCGCAGCACTCCTGCCGCAGCACTCCTGCCGCAGCACTCCTGCCGCAGCTCTCCTGCCACCGCCGGCTAATCGATACACACACAGAGCTAACTTGCAACTTCCCTTGCCATTTCCGACCGTAAAGCCGGTGATTAGGTTGAAGAGATAAGCCGGCTGGCAAAACCCGGCAGCCAGTGAGTTACAGAGTGGCGGTGGTGGGGTATGGTGGGGGTTGTGTTGGGGGTAGTGGTTAGGAGGTGGGGTAGGGGGGTTGTGACGTCAGATATAGCAAGGACTGGTCGAGTCGTCACGGAATGCAAGAAAAGATGGCGGTCCAGCAATGGAGGCGCCGAGGACTGAGGCTTCATGGAGCTGAGGGTCAGTGAGTGGAGTCTTCCACGATCCTTATACTCACCAATTTGTGGTTGCAGGGTTCAAGTCACAGCTCCTAGTGCATCGTCTCTTCGCTGGTCACTCCAAGAGCAGGCAAAAAATTCCAGGATGATATTTGAGTCTAGACACATGCTAGAAATGTTTATGGTCTAGAATAGATGGACGCTGGAGATGTTTGTGGTCTAGATGGATGCTGGAGATGTTTGTGGTCTAGATGGAGGCTGGAGATGTTTGTTGTCTAGATGGAGGCTGGAGATGTTTGTGGTCTAGATGGAGGCTGGAGATGTTTGTGGTCTAGATGGAGGCTGGAGATGTTTGTGGTCTAGATGGAGGCTGGAGATGTTTGTGGTCTAGATGGAGGCTGGAGATGCTTGTGGTCTAGATGGATGCTGGAGATGTTTGTGGTCTAGATGGAGGCTGGAGATGTTTGTGGTCTAGATGGAGGCTGGAGATGTTTGTGGTCTAGATGGAGGCTGGAGATGTTTGTGGTCTAGATGGAGGCTGGAGATGTTTGTGGTCTAGATGGAGGCTGGAGATGTTTGTGGTCTAGATGGAGGCTGGAGATGTTTGTGGTCAGATGGATGCTGGAGATGGTTGAGGTCTAGATGGAGGCTGGAGATGTTTGTGGTCTAGATGGAGGCTGGAGATGTTTGTGGTCAGATGGATGCTGGAGATGGTTGAGGTCTAGATGGAGGCTGGAGATGGTTGAGGTCTAGATGGGCGGTACTACCGTCTTGTCAAGTGAGTGTAAAACGAAAGCCTGTAATTGTTTTACATGATGGTAAGATTGCTGGTGTCCATTTTTCTGTCTCATACACATGCAAGATTTCAGGTACGTCTTGCTACTTGTACTTACACTTAGGTCACACTACACATACATGTACAAGCATATATATACACACACCTCTGGGTTTTCTTCTATTTTCTTTCTAGTTCTTGTTTCTTTCCTCTTATCTCCATGGGGAAGTGGAACAGAATTCTTCCTCCGTAAACCATTCGTGTTGTGAGAGGCGACTAAAATGCCGGGAGCAAGGGGCTAGCAACCCCTTCTCCTGTAAAAATTAACTTTAACAAGAGAAACCTTTGTTTTTCCTTTTGGGCCGCCCTGCTTCAGTGGGATACGGCCGGTTTGTTGAAAGATATATATATATATATATATATATATATATATATATATATATATATATATATATATATATATATATATATATATATATATATATATATATATATATATATATATATATATATATATCCACCGAGGCGGGGTGGCCCAAAAGGAAAAAACGAAAGTTTCTCCTTTTACATTTAGTAATATATACACTAGAAGGGGTTACTAGCCCCTTGCTCCCGGCATATATATATATATATATATATATATATATATATATATATATATATATATATATATATATATATATATATATATATATATATATGTACATATATATATATATATATATATATATATATATATATATATATATATATATATATATATATATATATATATATATATATATATATATTTTTTATACATATAGGGAAGTACCACCTCTATAGCTGGACTGGGGACCCTCATCCTCAGAGAAGACAATAAACGTACCTCAGGGAAAACTCAAGGTTCTCCCCGGAGCTGTTTGAATATTTTCTTCTCCTACCACCCCCTATTTATTTGATATTTTATGTGAACATTTATTAATAAACAAAATACATTTACAGAAAAAAACATAAACATGAATACAATGGCACAATGTATCAAAGATCATGACTTTCCTCCAGCTCCTCCTTAACAATTCGAAAACGGGCGAAATTATTTACAACCATTGTCTCCACGTCCACAGCAGGACTCGAACCTGTAAACTCTGTATCAGAGTCCACAGTACTTTACCACGGAGAAAATAAATGGTATACAATACCGACAATATGGAAACATAAACACACATGCAGTTTAATGTGAAACGTTGTCAATAAAGGATCACATTAAACTGCTTATGTGTTTATGTTTCCACTTTACCACGGAGCTAGAACCGTGAAAAATATGGGCACTTAGCCCCATACCCCCGGGCACCAAGCTCGTTTTGAAAGTTATTTCATCAAATCCTGCCACATGCAGTGGACAACGAAAGAGATTTGTAATGCTTAACAATTCGCAAACAGGCGAAATTAATCGCTTAGCCTCGGCTAAGTGCCCGTGTATCATGAGTGGACTGTGACGTGTATCATGAGTGGACTGTGACGTGTATCATGACTGGAGTGTGACGTGTATCATGAGTGGAGTGTGACGTGTATCATGAGTGGACTGTGACGTGTATCATGAGTGGAGTGTGACGTGTATCATGAGTGGAGTGTGACGTGTATCATGAGTGGAGTGTGACGTGTATCATGAGTGGAGTGTGACGTGTATCATACGTGGAGTGTGACGTGTATCATGAGTGGAGTGTGACGTGTATCATGAGTGGAGTGTGACGTGTATCATGAGTGGAGTGTGACGTGTATCATGAGTGGAGTGTGACGTGTATCATGAGTGGAGTGTGACGTGTATCATGAGTGGAGTGTGACGTGTATCATACGTGGAGTGTGACGTGTATCATACGTGGAGTGTGACGTGTATCATGAGTGGAGTGTGACGTGTATCATGAGTGGAGTGTGACGTGTATCATGAGTGGAGTGTGACGTGTATCATACGTGGAGTGTGACGTGTATCATACGTGGAGTGTGGCGTGAATCATGCGTGGAGTGTGGCGTGTATCATGAGTGGAGTGTGACGTGTATCATACGTGGAGTGTGGCGTGTATCATGAGTGGAGTGTGACGTGTATCATGAGTGGAGTGTGACGTGTATCATACGTGGAGTGTGGCGTGAATCATGCGTGGAGTGTGACGTGTATCATGAGTGGAGTGTGACGTGTATCATGAGTGGAGTGTGACGTGTATCATACGTGGAGTGTGGCGTGAATCATGCGTGGAGTGTGGCGTGTATCATGAGTGGAGTGTGGCGTGTATCATACGTGGAGTGTGGCGTGTATCATGAGTGGAGTGTGGTGTGTATCATACGTGGAGTGTGGCGTGAATCATACGTGGAGTGTGGCGTGTATCATGAGTGGAGTGTGGTGTGTATCATACGTGGAGTGTGGCGTGTATCATGAGTGGAGTGTGGCGTGTATCATACGTGGAGTGTGGCGTGTATCATGAGTGGAGTGTGGTGTGTATCATACGTGGAGTGTGGCGTGTATCATGAGTGGAGTGTGGTGTGTATCATACGTGGAGAGTGGCGTGTATCATGCGTGGAGTGTGGCGTGAATCATGCGTGGGGTGTGGCGTGTATCATACGTGGAGTGTGGCGTGAATCATACGTGGAGTGTGGCGTGTATCATGAGTGGAGTGTGGTATGTATCATACGTGGAGTGTGGCGTGTATCATGAGTGGAGTGTGGCGTGTATCATACGTGGAGTGTGGCGTGTATCATGAGTGGAGTGTGGTGTGTATCATGAGTGGAGTGTGGTGTGTATCATACGTGGAGTGTGGCGTGTATCATGAGTGGAGTGTGGCGTGTATCATACGTGGAGTGTGGCGTGTATCATGAGTGGAGTGTGGTGTGTATCATACGTGGAGTGTGGCGTGTATCATGAGTGGAGTGTGGTGTGTATCATACGTGGAGTGTGGCGTGTATCATGAGTGGAGTGTGGTGTGTATCATACGTGGAGTGTGGCGTGTATCATGAGTGGAGTGTGGCGTGTATCATACGTGGAGTGTGGCGTGTATCATGAGTGGAGTGTGGTGTGTATCATACGTGGAGTGTGGCGTGTATCATGAGTGGAGTGTGGCGTGTATCATACGTGGAGTGTGGCGTGTATCATGAGTGGAGTGTGGTGTGTATCATACGTGGAGTGTGGCGTGTATCATGAGTGGAGTGTGGCGTGTATCATACGTGGAGTGTGGCGTGTATCATACGTGGAGTGTGGCGTGTATCATACGTGGAGTGTGGCGTGTATCATGAGTGGAGTGTGGCGTGTATCATACGTGGAGTGTGGCGTGTATCATGAGTGGAGTGTGGCGTGTATCATACGTGGAGTGTGGCGTGTATCATGAGTGGAGTGTGGCGTGTATCATACGTGGAGTGTGGCGTGTATCATGAGTGGAGTGTGGTGTGTATCATACGTGGAGTGTGGCGTGTATCATGAGTGGAGTGTGGTGTGTATCATACGTGGAGTGTGGCGTGTATCATGAGTGGAGTGTGGCGTGTATCATACGTGGAGTGTGGTGTGTATCATGAGTGGAGTGTGGAATGTATCATACGTGGAGTGTGGCGTGTATCATGAGTGGAGTGTGGTGTGTATCATACGTGGAGTGTGGCGTGTATCATGAGTGGAGTGTGGTGTGTATCATACGTGGAGTGTGGCGTGTATCATGAGTGGAGTGTGGTGTGTATCATACGTGGAGTGTGGCGTGTATCATGAGTGGAGTGTGGTGTGTATCATACGTGGAGTGTGGCGTGTATCATGAGTGGAGTGTGGCGTGTATCATACGTGGAGTGTGGCGTGTATCATGCGTGGAGTGTGGCGTGTATCATGAGTGGAGTGTGGCGTGTATCATACGTGGAGTGTGGCGTGTATCATGAGTGGAGTGTGGTGTGTATCATACGTGGAGTGTGGCGTGTATCATGAGTGGAGTGTGGTGTGTATCATACGTGGAGTGTGGCGTGTATCATGAGTGGAGTGTGGTGTGTATCATACGTGGAGTGTGGCGTGTATCATGAGTGGAGTGTGGTGTGTATCATACGTGGAGTGTGGCGTGTATCATGCGTGGAGTGTGGCGTGTATCATGCGTGGAGTGTGGCGTGTATCATGCGTGGAGTGTGGCGTGTATCATACGTGGAGTGTGGCGTGTATCATGAGTGGAGTGTGGTGTGTATCATACGTGGAGAGTGGCGTGTATCATGCGTGGAGTGTGGCGTGTATCATACGTGGAGTGTGGCGTGTATCATGCGTGGAGTGTGGCGTGTATCATGAGTGGAGTGTGGCGTGAATCATGCGTGGAGTGTGGTGTGTATCATACGTGGAGTGTGGCGTGTATCATGAGTGGAGTGTGGTGTGTATCATACGTGGAGTGTGGCGTGTATCATGAGTGGAGTGTGGCGTGTATCATTCGTGGAGTGTGGCGTGTATCATGAGTGGAGTGTGGCGTGAATCATGCGTGGAGTGTGGCGTGTATCATGAGTGGAGTGTGGCGTGAATCATGCGTGGAGTGTGGTGTGTATCATACGTGGAGTGTGGCGTGTATCATGAGTGGAGTGTGGTGTGTATCATACGTGGAGTGTGGCGTGTATCATGATAGTGTGTGAATCAGTGTGACGTGTATCATACGTGGAGTGTGGCGTGTATCGTACGTGGAGTGTGGCGTGTATCATGCGTGGAGTGTGGCGTGTATCATGAGTGGAGTGTGGCGTGTATCATACGTGGAGTGTGGCGTGTATCATGAGTGGAGTGTGGTGTGTATCATACGTGGAGTGTGGCGTGTATCATACGTGGAGTGTGGTGTGTATCATACGTGGAGTGTGGCGTGTATCATGAGTGGAGTGTGGTGTGTATCATACGTGGAGTGTGGCGTGTATCATGAGTGGGGTGTGGTGTGTATCATACGTGGAGCGTGGCGTGTATCATGCGTGGAGTGTGGCGTGTATCATACGTGAAGTGTGGCGTGTATCATGAGTGGAGTGTGGCGTGTATCATACGTGGAGCGTGGCGTGTATCATGAGTGGAGTGTGGCGTGTATCATACGTGGAGTGTGGTGTGTATCATACGTGGAGTGTGGCGTGTATCATGAGTGGAGTGTGGTGTGTATCATACGTGGAGTGTGGCGTGTATCATGAGTGGAGTGTGGTGTGTATCATACGTGGAGTGTGGCGTGTATCATGAGTGGAGTGTGGCGTGTATCATACGTGGAGTGTGGCGTGTATCATGAGTGGAGTGTGGCGTGTATCATACGTGGAGTGTGGCGTGTATCATGAGTGGAGTGTGGCGTGAATCATGTGTGGAGTGTGTGTATCATGAGTGGAGTGTGGTGTGTATCATACGTGGAGTGTGGCGTGTATCATGAGTGGAGTGTGGTGTGTATCATACGTGGAGTGTGGCGTGTATCATCCGTGGAGTGTGGCGTGTATCATACGTGGAGTGTGGTGTGTATCATAGGTGGAGTTTGGTGTGTATCATACGTGGAGTGTGGCGTGTATCATACGTGGAGTGTGGCGTGAATCATGCGTGGAGTGTGGCGTGTATCATGAGTGGAGTGTGGCGTGTATCATACGTGGAGTGTGGCGTGTATCATGAGTGGAGTGTGGTGTGTATCATACGTGGAGTGTGGCGTGTATCATGAGTGGAGTGTGGCGTGTATCATACGTGGAGTGTGGCGTGTATCGTACGTGGAGTGTGGCGTGTATCATGAGTGGAGTGTGGCGTGTATCATACGTGGAGTGTGGCGTGTATCATGCGTGGAGTGTGACGTGTATCATGAGTGGAGTGTGGCGTGTATCATACGTGGAGTGTGGCGTGTATCGTACGTGGAGTGTGGCGTGTATCATGAGTGGAGTGTGGCGTGTGTCATACGTGGAGTGTGGCGTGCATCATGAGTGGAGTGTGGTGTGTATCATACGTGGAGTGTGGCATATACAGGGAAGGCGTGGGTGATTCGAGAAAAGGCGTGGGCAAGGGCAGTCAGGATGCGGCTGGGGGAGGGAAGGGGTTCTAGGCACGGGACGTGGCAGGGGGCGTGCAGGGCACGGCAGGGGGCGTGAAGGGCGCGGCAGGGGGACGAGGGGAGCAACATGGGAGATGGGGGATTCGCGAGATGTGGCGTGGGGGCTTGGCATGGCGCGTGGGGTCCCGGCATGGGGCGTGGGAGGGCAGGCCTAGGGGCCCGGCATAGGGCGTTGGGGAACCGGCATGGAGCGTGGGCGCGTGGAGGCGTGGGGGCTCGTGAAGACGTGAGGGGGTGCAGGTGGTGGCGTGGGGGGCGCGGGTGATAATGTGAAGCACAGGTGGTGGTGCATGTTGCGGGTGGTGGCGTGGTGGGCGCGGGTGGTGGCGTGGGGAGCGCGGGGCGTGGTGTGGGGAATGTGGTGACGTGTTGGGCAGGTAGGGGAGTGCGGAGAGCGTGGTGGCGTGTGTGAGGGCGGGTGTGGGCATGGGGGCGTAGGTGGTGACGTTGGAAGCGTGTGGGGGCGTGGGGGCGCAGGTGGTGACATGGGGCGGGTGGGGGCGTGGGGGTACGGGTGGTGGCGTGGGGATGATCAGCTTTAACTGCGGCAGTGGTCACAGAGACGTATAAAAGATGGCGGCTCGCCAATGGTGGCTGTTGGCGGTGAATATTGGCGATGTTGGCGAGGAATGATTGGTGGTGACGCACATCTCGTGGTGGTGGTGCTGTTGATGGCGATGTTAGTGGTGGTAGTGATGGTGGTGGTGGTGATGGTGGTGGTGGTGATGGTGGTGGTGGTGGTGATGGTGGTGGTGGTGTTGATGATGGTGGTGGTGGTGTTGATGATGGTGGTGGTGGTGGTGGTGGTGATGATGGTGGTGGTGGTGGTGGTGATGGTGGTGATGATGGTGGTGGTGGTGGTGGTGGTGGTGGTGATGGTGGTGGTGATGGTGGTGGTGGTGGTGGTGGTGGTGGTGGTGGTGGTGGTGGTGGTGGTGGTGGTGGTGGTGATGGTGGTGGGGTTGGTGGTGGTGGTGGTGGTGGTGGTGGTGGTGGTGGTGATGGTGGTGGTGGTGGTGATGGTGGTGATGATGGTGGTGGTGGTGGTGGTGATGGTGGTGGTGATGGTGGTGGTGGTGGTGGTGGTGGTGGTGGTGATGGTGGTGGTGGTGGTGGTTGTGGTGGTGGTGGTGGTGGTGGTTGTGGTGGTGGTGGTAATGGTGTTGGTGGTGGTGATGGTGGTGGTTTTGATGGTTGTGGTTTTGATTGTGGTGGTGATGGTGGTGGTGATGGTGGTGGTGATGGTGGTGGTGGTGGTGGTGGTGGTGGTGGTGGTGATGGTGGTGGTGATGGTGGTGGTGGTGGTGGTGGTGGTGGTGGTGGTGGTGGTGGTGGTGGTGGTGGTGGTGGTGGTGGTGGTGGTGGTGGTTTTGATGGTTTTGGTGGTGATGGTGGTGATGGTGGTGGTGATTTAAGGGTATGTGGTAGTGATACATATCGTGTGAGTTGGGTAACAATGGTAATGTTATAGTAGTGATGGGTATTTAGTGGAGACAATGGTAATATTATAGTGGTGATAGGTATTTAGTGGTAACAATGGTAGTGTTATGGTAGTGATGGGTATTTAGCGGTGACAATGGTATTGTTATAGTGGTGATAGGTATTTAGTGGTGACAATGGTAATGTTATGGTGGTGATGAGTATTTAGTGGTGACAATGGTAGTATTATGGTGGTGATGGGTATTTAGTGGTGACAATGGTAATGTTATAGTGGTGATGGGCATTTAGTGGTGGCAATGGTAATGTTATGATAGTGATGGGTATTTAGTGGTGACAATGGTAATGTTATGGTGGTGATGGTTGTGGTGGTGGTCAAGTATCTTGGTCTTACACAATGGTAGTATGTTAATGGCGTTAAAAGTTTGTTTACGTTGAAATATTCGAGAGATGAGTTGAAATATGCAAATTTGTTTATTCTGAATAATGGTGACGGAGGTAGTAATATTGATGGTGATTTTGAAGCATGGTGGTGGTGATTTTGAAGCACGTTGATAGTGATTTTTGAGGTTTGTGACCAGGCCTCGCGGTGGATCAGGGCCTGATCAACCAGGCTGTTACTGTTGGTCGCACGCAAGCCGACGTACGAATCAGAACCCTGCTGGTCAGGTACTGATTTTAGGTGCCTGGCCAGCACCTTCTTGAAGACAGCCAGGGGTCTATTGGTAATCCCCATCATATATGCTGGGAGGCATGACACCAGAAGCAGCACCAGCGCTAGAAGCAGCAACAAGAGAAGCAACAAATACAGCAGCAGCAACAGAGCAGTAAATGCAGCATCAAAAGCAGTAGCTAAAACAGCAACAGCAGAACAACAACAGCGACGGCAGAAAGTCTTGTACCATAACTACGGTTAAAACTTAGTGAGCGGATCATCTCCGCCTCTGAGACGGCATCAGGATGCCAGATAATGAATATGAAAATAGTTTAAGCGTTTTTCTTTTGGGATCTGCTAGTCAGTGAACTAAAATCACCCACACCCAGATAACACCCCTTATGAGGAACCTCATCTTCGATGTTACATATGGTGCGAGGTAATACAACGAGCCTATAGGAAAAGACTCATTAGGTTTATTATGGTGCATAGTACATTTTCTATGATGGTAGGATTGCTGGTTTCTTTTTCTGTCTCATAAACACGCTAAGATAACAGGGATATCTTGCTACTCCTACTTACACTTTGGTCACACTTCACAGACACGCACATGCATATATATATATATATACATACATCTAGGTTTTTCTCCTTTTTCTAAATAGCTCTTGTTCTTTTTTATTTCTTCTATTGTCCATGGGGAAGTGGAAAAGAATCTTTCCTCCGTAAGCCATGCGTGTCGTATGAGGCGACTAAAATGCCGGGAGCAATGGGCTAGTAACCCCTTCTCCTGTATACAATTACTAAAAAAGAGAAGAAGAAAAACTTTATAAAACTGGGTTGCTTAAATGTGCGTGGATGTAGTGCGGATGACAAGAAACAGATGATTGCTGATGTTATGAATGAAAAGAAGTTGGATGTCCTGGCCCTAAGCGAAACAAAGCTGAAGGGGGTAGGAGAGTTTCAGTGGGGGGAAATAAATGGGATTAAATCTGGAGTATCTGAGAGAGTTAGAGCAAAGGAAGGGGTAGCAGTAATGTTAAATGATCAGTTATGGAAGGAGAAAAGAGAATATGAATGTGTAAATTCAAGAATTATGTGGATTAAAGTAAAGGTTGGATGCGAGAAGTGGGTCATAATAAGCGTGTATGCACCTGGAGAAGAGAGGAATGCAGAGGAGAGAGAGAGATTTTGGGAGATGTTAAGTGAATGTATAGGAGCCTTTGAACCAAGTGAGAGAGTAATTGTGGTAGGGGACTTGAATGCTAAAGTAGGAGAAACTTTTAGAGAGGGTGTGGTAGGTAAGTTTGGGGTGCCAGGTGTAAATGATAATGGGAGCCCTTTGATTGAACTTTGTATAGAAAGGGGTTTAGTTATAGGTAATACATATTTTAAGAAAAAGAGGATAAATAAGTATTCACGATATGATGTAGGGCGAAATGACAGTAGTTTGTTGGATTATGTATTGGTAGATAAAAGACTGTTGAGTAGACTTCAGGATGTACATGTTTATAGAGGGGCCACAGATATATCAGATCACTTTCTAGTTGTAGCTACACTGAGAGTAAAAGGTAGATGGGATACAAGGAGAATAGAAGCATCAGGGAAGAGAGAGGTGAAGGTTTATAAACTAAAAGAGGAGGCAGTTAGGGTAAGATATAAACAGCTATTGGAGGATAGATGGGCTAATGTGAGCATAGGCAATGGGGTCGAAGAGGTATGGGGTAGGTTTAAAAATTTAGTGTTAGAGTGTTCAGCAGAAGTTTGTGGTTACAGGAAAGTGGGTGCAGGAGGGAAGAGGAGCGATTGGTGGAATGATGATGTAAAGAGAGTAGTAAGGGAGAAAAAGTTAGCATATGAGAAGTTTTTACAAAGTAGAAGTGATGCAAGGAGGGAAGAGTATATGGAGAAAAAGAGAGAGGTTAAGAGAGTGGTGAAGCAATGTAAAAAGAGAGCAAATGAGAGAGTGGGTGAGATGTTATCAACAAATTTTGTTGAAAATAAGAAAAAGTTTTGGAGTGAGATTAACAAGTTAAGAAAGCCTAGAGAACAAATTGATTTGTCAGTTAAAAATAGGAGAGGAGAGTTATTAAATGGAGAGTTAGAGGTATTGGGAAGATGGAAGGAATATTTTGAGGAATTGTTAAATGTTGATGAAGATAGGGAAGCTGTGATTTCGTGTATAGGGCAAGGAGGAATAACATCTTGTAGGAGTGAGGAAGAGCCAGTTGTGAGTGTGGGGGAAGTTCGTGAGGCAGTAGGTAAAATGAAAGGGGGTAAGGCAGCCGGGATTGATGGGATAAAGATAGAAATGTTAAAAGCAGGTGGGGATATAGTTTTGGAGTGGTTGGTGCAATTATTTAATAAATGTATGGAAGAGGGTAAGGTACCTAGGGATTGGCAGAGAGCATGCATAGTTCCTTTGTATAAAGGCAAAGGGGATAAAAGAGAGTGCAAAAATTATAGGGGGATAAGTCTGTTGAGTGTACCTGGTAAAGTGTATGGTAGAGTTATAATTGAAAGAATTAAGAGTAAGACGGAGAATAGGATAGCAGATGAACAAGGAGGCTTTAGGAAAGGTAGGGGGTGTGTGGACCAGGTGTTTACAGTGAAACATATAAGTGAACAGTATTTAGATAAGGCTAAAGAGGTCTTTGTGGCATTTATGGATTTGGAAAAGGCGTATGACAGGGTGGATAGGGGGGCAATGTGGCAGATGTTGCAAGTGTATGGTGTAGGAGGTAGGTTACTGAAAGTAGTGAAGAGTTTTTACGAGGATAGTGAGGCTCAAGTTAGAGTATGTAGGAAAGAGGGAAATTTTTTCCCAGTAAAAGTAGGCCTTAGACAAGGATGTGTGACGTCACCGTGGTTGTTTAATATATTTATAGATGGGGTTGTAAGAGAAGTAAATGCGAGGGTCTTGGCAAGAGGCGTGGAGTTAAAAGATAAAGAATCACACACAAAGTGGGAGTTGTCACAGCTGCTCTTTGCTGATGACACTGTGCTCTTGGGAGATTCTGAAGAGAAGTTGCAGAGATTGGTGGATGAATTTGGTAGGGTGTGCAAAAGAAGAAAATTAAAGGTGAATACAGGAAAGAGTAAGGTTATGAGGATAACAAAAAGATTAGGTGATGAAAGATTGAATATCAGATTGGAGGGAGAGAGTATGGAGGAGGTGAACGTATTCAGATATTTGGGAGTGGACGTGTCAGCGGATGGGTCTATGAAAGATGAGGTGAATCATAGAATTGATGAGGGAAAAAGAGTGAGTGGTGCACTTAGGAGTCTGTGGAGACAAAGAACTTTGTCCTTGGAGGCAAAGAGGGGAATGTATGAGAGTATAGTTTTACCAACGCTCTTATATGGGTGTGAAGCGTGGGTGATGAATGTTGCAGCGAGGAGAAGGCTGGAGGCAGTGGAGATGTCATGTCTGAGGGCAATGTGTGGTGTGAATATAATGCAGAGAATTCGTAGTTTGGAAGTTAGGAGGAGGTGCGGGATTACCAAAACTGTTGTCCAGAGGGCTGAGGAAGGGTTGTTGAGGTGGTTCGGACATGTAGAGAGAATGGAGCGAAACAGAATGACTTCAAGAGTGTATCAGTCTGTAGTGGAAGGAAGGCGGGGTAGGGGTCGGCCTAGGAAGGGTTGGAGGGAGGGGGTAAAGGAGGTTTTGTGTGCGAGGGGCTTGGACTTCCAGCAGGCATGCGTGAGCGTGTTTGATAGGAGTGAATGGAGACAAATGGTTTTTAATACTTGACGTGCTGTTGGAGTGTGAGCAAAGTAACATTTATGAAGGGATTCAGGGAAACCGGCAGGCCGGACTTGAGTCCTGGAGATGGGAAGTACAGTGCCTGCACTCTGAAGGAGGGGTGTTAATGTTGCAGTTTAAAAACTGTAGTGTAAAGCACCCTTCTGGCAAGACAGTGATGGAGTGAATGATGGTGAAAGTTTTTCTTTTTCGGGCCACCCTGCCTTGGTGGGAATCGGCCGGTGTGATAATAAAAAAAAAAATAATAATATATTTTAGTGTGATATATTTGTAGCTGGGATATATTGACCAGAAAATATATATATAAATGATTTCAGTGACACATTAACTTATAAATTGTATCTGGTATAGATATGCTGTGGTATTTCCACATTGTGTAATTTGTGTAATACGGATGGACAGGGAGAATACAGGTCCAGTCCCTATGATGCCTTGTGTGCCTGTTCATGTGTTTAGGGTAAGGGCTTTGCTTTAAGTTTAATGTCTTTTGCATATCACATGCCAGAGACTAGTGTTTTGACTGGCTGCTGGAAGCATTAAGACAGGTGGGGTGTGAGTGTGGCCGCGTCAGTCGCTCTTCAGCTCCTCACCTAACTAGCTGTATGATGATGATTACTTTCTGCTAGTGACCGTCAACTCCTATTTTTGAGGCTCTGGTAGGGAAGTGCTTATTGGCGAGCTGGCGAGCGCACTGTGATCTTTGGAATAAAGGTAGCACTTGTCTTGCGTGAACTCGCCACACTGTTATTTATAGTTATTTATCCTCGATCTCATACCAGGTGCAGCTCCGCTCGCCTGATGGTGCGAAGTATATAAGTCAGCGAATACAGAGTTAGAATGGTTGCAGAGGTTTTCCCTGTACATTTATGCAACATATATTATACATTTTGATTCCATTCAGAGCTAAGGTTGGACCTAAGGATCTCTGTAAATAATATACATATTTGTATAAATGGTTTAAAAAATCGACAACTTGATAAATGAAACACCTGTGCAAAATCTGGGTGTCTTTATTCCAGAATAAAGATTCCTAAATGTTGCACAAGTGTACATGTACACAATTTGTACACAGCCTTGCCTCTGTAGTAGTCGTAGAGCCTTTTTCATTAATAATATACAAATATCTAGGTGCGCATGATATATCTTAATACAATTATATTGCATAAATATTAATATATCATGTTGCTTGTTTAATGTGAAGACTATATTACATTTTGTCTGGAGTGAGTCACCTTGTGTAAACTAAATTTTTTTTGCCAGCTGTCAAATAACCTATCTATTGGGCTCTGACCCTGGGAGTGTCAAGTACCCATATCCTGTCAGGCTTTAAATATAGTGTGATAAATGGTTTTGACAACTGATAAGTTGAAGAATGAGACACTTACCCAACATATGGGAATCTTTACTGAGGAAATGTTGCGCCACACAGTAGTTTCATCAGTCTAGTACAAAGAAGAACGGTGTAAGGAGAGGAGGAGTTTGAGGTAATCAGTCCCTCTGCCTGGGATCGATGTGTTCATTCCAGTAATTATATCATCTGATTTTTTTTCCCAAAGAACACAGTAAGACCAATGTCACGAGGGTAGAAACGTCACTGGAGGGTAGAAAGTAACCTACTTGGCAGGGGAAACCAGTATTTTCCCACAGTTAAATTGTGGGGTAAAAAAATGATGCAGGGGGAGGGGACGTGTGGATGAGATCTCTACCCCTTCCCCAGTCTCCCCCTCCCTCTAGTTACAATCATCCAGAGCCACGGAAAAAAACTCCAATAGACCGAGTGGTCCCCAGGACAGGGAGGGGGGCCAGCGCGCCCCCAGGCGATCCCCAGAGGGGGGCTCGACGCGTCCCCCGGGCGACCGACACAGCGCCAACACCACCGGGAAAAACACTGGTAATTAGATTTCCCCAACACACCAAAATTGTACACCATAAAAATCAAACACTGTATGCAAATCAGCTTCTCTTGCGTTACCCGTGTGGAAGAGGAAGGGAGGAAGGGAAGGAGGGAGGGGAGGAGGGAAGCAAGGAAGGGAAGAGAGGTAACAAAGGGAGGCAAGAATGGGAAAGAGAGGGAGAAAAGAGAGGGAAGGGAAGAGAAAGAGGGAGATAGGAGGGAAGAGAAGGAGAAGCGACTGACCCTTCAGGATCACACAGCGACTGACCCTTCAGGATCACACAGCGACTGACCATTCAGGATCACACAGCGACTGACCCCTCAGGATCACGCAGCGACTGAGAAACGTGAAGTAATCACCTTCAATTAAGCAGAGAGCAGCTCTAGTTCGTTGGATCAAAATCCCCTCCCTTCCCCCCGGCCTCCAGGAACCCTCTCGTCCGCACGCCTGGAAGAACTGCTCCACACCGCTCCTAAGACAATACCAGAGCGGCCACAAGAACCCAGCAGATCCAATTACCCGACTTCCTCATTCGGTTATTTGGGATTCTATTCGATTAGCCAAGCGCCACTTTGAATTGGAAATATTGGTTCCATTCCCTCTTGTATATACATATATGTATACGTTGTAGCAACCTTACTAATGTTTGCGACGTTTTTCGATGAGCATTAAATAGTGGTAGTAATGGTAGTTGTAATAGTGGTAGTGGTAATGTTAGCTGTGGCAATAATAGCAGTAGTAATACATGTGGTGGTAATAGTTGTTGTAGTAGTTATAATAGTATTAATTGTTGTGATAGTTGTATTAATAGTTGTAGTAGTTGTGGAAGTCGTAGTAGTTTTAGTAATAGGTATAGTAGCAGTTATAGTAATAGTTTTACAAGCAGCAGTTGTAGTAGTAATAGTAACGGTAGCAGTAATAGTAGTAGTAATAGCACTAATAGTAGCAAAAGAACCAATAGTAGTAGTAGTCATAGTAGCAGCAATAGTAGTAATAGTAGTAGTAGTGACACGTAGGTCAGTCAGTGCTCATAGTCCTAAAAAAATATACACAATACAATAATAACAAAAATAAAATTAACAAGTAGTCAAAAAAAAGACATAAACACAACACGAATAAACACCAAGTTAAAATGACCAGCAACAATTACAAATACCATTAAGTTATTAATGTCAAAAAAACTCTCCTAAAGCTCCCAGAGGTTCCTGCAGGCACCTCGGTAGTTATAAAAACTGTGACGATGTTCCAAACTCAATGGGACATAAAAATATAGTTCTACTTGCCGTTCGTGTAACATTTTAAAGCCGATTTTTTTTTTGTCTATTGTAATATTTAAAATAGGGTATGAAATTTTGGTGATGACGAAATAAAAGCAATCTAATCTATGATGGAGGAGGGAGAGGTTATATTATAGCTCACTTCTATATATGTAATTGTTTTGTATCACCCTGTATCATGTTGCCGTGGTGTTATTATATCTGACAGTCCCACTCATCTGTAACGTCATCTCCAGCTGCTACACCTCACTTCTAACTTTAGTATACAAGTTTTTTGGTCTCATGATAAGGGACTGACCACCAATTTTTGAGGTTGAGTGACTAATCACCTCAAACTTACGAGTGTTTTCATCGCCTGTGTTTGACTGAAGAAAACTGCTGTGCAAGAGAAACGTTTCAACAGTAAACATACCTAAGTGTTGCAAATATGTCTTATTCACAATGGCGTGTACAGACTTAGCACTTGTTGTTTGGCCTGGTAGCTAAAGCTCTCGCTTCACATGGGGAGTGTCTGGGTTCGATTCCCAGGGAGGGTAGAAACACTGGGCGTGTTTCTTTACTCCGGTTGTCTTTATTCACGCATCAGTAAAATGGGTACCTGGGAGTTAGTCGACTCGTGTGGGTCGCATCCTGGGACAAAACTGACCTAATTTGCCCGAAATGCTCAGCATAACAAGCTGCTTTCTATGTATTAGTATGTCAGTGATGTCAGCTAGGACTGTATACTTTATACATGTACTTGTAGTAAACAAAGAAATTATTAAAGGGTTATTAATAATTTTACATATCAAAGTTTTCCTTAAAAATGTTAGTTCTTACCCAGCCTCACCTAACGCCAACTTTCGTTTTTGTTTATATCTTAGACCGATTTTCCTATATATCCTCAAGGGAAAGTGTGTAGAAGAACCAGACGGAAGACAGCGGATGAAAGTCGCATACGAGCGGGTGGCAGACTTCCCAGTGAGCAGGTGAACCCTGACGAGCAGGTAGTATACCCAAACGAGGACCCGAATGAGCTTTTGGCAGACCTGAACGAGTAGGTGGTAGACCTGAACGAGTAGGCAGTAGACCTGAATGAGCAGGTGCAAGACCCGAACTAACATATGTGTGAATGTCTCGTTCTCAACTAACAAGTTGAGAGCGACACATTCACACATAAACATATCACAGCCGAACGTTCCCACTCGTGAAAATAATTTTCCTGTGCTAGAGAGGAAAGAGAAACCTGTACATCAACAGTCCCAACATTTTAATGAAGAATAACATCACACTAAGAATAACAGTCTCGAACAATACTCGAGTTTTGCAACAGCTCTTGAGCAACCTGTGGTGAAGGATTGATCCTTCGCCCGTTAATCGTGGCTGGGTCTATGACCAGTCAGGCTGTTGATTGTTATCAAGCAGAGTGGGTGAGTATTAGTAAAGTGGACCACTTGTGTGGTGACGGATGCCCCGGCCTGGGAACACGCTCTGACGGTGGTACACAGAGAACTCCTGTGGCAGGTGGCGCCCACAGGATTCATTCCTCTGTACATAAACAAGCGTGGTTGTTTAATATGTTTATAATCGAGGTTAAGAGAAATGAATGCTTCAGTGTTCAGATGAAGTGGCGTCATAAAGGATAACGGATGTCATATATAGTGCGTGTCACAGCTGCTGTTTGCAGATGGCACAGTATTATTGGTAGACTCGTAAGAAACGCTGCAGTTGCTCGAGTTTGTAAATGGTAGATGAAAGTCAATGGAGAAATTAACAAAGTGTTGAGAATAAACAAAACTGGAGGAAGACTGAAGGTCTAAGTGAAAGAATTATAGAAGGTGTACCTGGAGTTTACCTGGAGAGGGTTTCGGGGTCAACGCCCCCGCGGCTCGGTCTGAGACCACGCCTCATGGTGGATCAGGATCTGATCAACTAGGCTGTTGCTGCTGGCCGCACGCAAGCTGACGTACGAACCACAGCCCGGTTGGTCAGGTACTGACTTTAGGTGCCTGTCCAGTGCCTTCTTGACAGCCAAGGGTCTATTGGTAATCCCCCTTATGTATGCTGGGAGGCAGTTGAACAATCTTGGGCCCCGAACACTAACTGTGTTGTCTCTCAATGTACTCATGGCGCCCTTGCTTCTCATCGGGAGAATGTTGCAAACATTGCCAAATAAATACGTCAGCTAGTATGTTTATGAAGGACCTGAATGAATATAAGTCATTCCGACTTCTTCGGAATGTCCTGGGCAGTTTATATTTTGTATCATAATTGTACTTATGGGGGAGGCCTGGCCACAGCCCGGGGCGCGGGGGCGTTGATCCCCGAGATCCTCTCCAGGTATTCTCTCCAGGTATGTGTACCTCTACCTAAATAAACTTACTAAGGATGAATCGTATGAAGGTACGAAAGTCGTAAGAGTGTCGATGACTTTGATAAAAGAGAAATGCATCACAGAATAATTATGCTGACGTTGTGTAACTCTGAAGTACAGTGAACAATGCAGCGAGGAGGAAGTTGGAGGCAGCAGAAATGTCACGTCTGCCATCAGTGTGTGGTTGTGTCAGTGTGTGGTTGTGTCAGTGTGTGGTTGTGTCAGTGTGTGGTTGTGTCAGTGAAGCTTCGGTGGCTTAGTTGTTTCTGTAATATATGATTTAGGCAATAGCTGGAGACTTCAGAATTCAGTGTCTAAGATCTGGTTCGAAAGATTTCGTGGGTTAATGAGTAGAATGGTGGTTATATATAAATTATATATATATATATATATATATATATATATATATATATATATATATATATATATATATATATATATATATATATATATATATATATGTATATATATATATATATATATATATATATATATATATATATATATATATATATATATATATATATATATATATGTATATATATATATATATATATATATATATATATATATATATATATATATATATATATATATATATATATATATATATATATATATATATATATATATATATATATATATATATATATATATATGTATATTAAAACAATTTCGTCCATCTTAATTTTTCTTCTCTCACTGCGTATCGTAAAACATTTCCTGAGAAAAATGGTGGGGATGGGTTGGCGGAGCAAATAACACTAATCGTGTATAACAAGGAGGTGGTGCGGGCGTGGTGTTGTGATTGTGGCAGCTCCCGGCGGCACCCACCTCACTAATTGGCGTGGTAGGGTTACGACTTGTTCCTCCCTGTATCTCCACCATCCCTATCCCTCGTCCTTCACTACAACCCACGACACTAAATTTTAACATTCCACACAGCCTTTCGTTGGCTAGAAATCTATAGTTTCAGAGAGAGCAAGAAAGGGACAGAGAATGGTAGTAGCAACATCAGCAGCAACAGTAGTAGTCAGAGTAGTAATATTAGCAGCAGCTGTAGTAGTAGTAACGGTAGTCGTAAAAAATTATGTATAGCACACAAAAAATGAGAGTGAGAGAGAGAAAGAGAGAGAGAGAGAGAGAGAGAGAGAGAGAGAGAGAGAGAGAGAGAGAGAGAGAGAGAGAGAGAGAGAGAGAGAGAGAGAGAGAGAGAGAGAGAGAGAGAGAGAGAGAGAGAGAGAGAGAAAATGAGAGCATCTTACCTTGTGGAAAGGAGCGAGGACTGTAACAAGAAGTCACATCGTGCGTCTTGGTGTAAGGCAAAAAAAAAAAAAAATGCGAGACCATTGACTAACGATGACTGGGTGTAAGCTGCGTATAAAAGGCTGCGAGCACTAATGATGACCCTCGTGAGGGATCGAAGCCTTTTGCTCATTACCAATGTCTTAAGTGTAATGAGACGGCGAGGCCAGATACACAACACTCTCCAGCGTGTGCAGCCTCGGGAGAGAATGAGACATAGGGAGACAAGGTAGATGACTAGATGGAGGAGAAAGATGGAGACACGAGAGAATATACAATGAATTTCGAAAAAAAAGACAGGTGGCATATATATATATATATATATATATATATATATATATATATATATATATATATATATATATATATATATATATATATATATATATATATATATAAACAATTTTTACATAAACACTGATGTAAAAAAAAAATATACATTTTGGCTAAACCTACCTAAGAAACCTAACCTAACCTTCTCTATCATATATTTTTAAGTCAAAATCCAGTGAATATATCGCAGATCGGTTTAAATTTATTTAGTAATGCTCAAAATATGTGATATAATTTTCTCTGTTATGTTCTGATTGGTTTTTCTTAGACTTATGCCATATTTTGCTTGCATTGTGGTATACCTGGAATATACCTTGAAGGGGTTTCGGGGATCAACGCCCCCCGCGGCCTGGTCTGTGACCAGGCTTCGTGGTGGACCAGAGTCTGATCAACCAGGCTGCTACTGTTGGCCGCACGTAAACCGACGTACGAGCCGCAGATCAGTTGGTCAGGTACTGACTTTAGGAGTCAGGTACTGACTTTTAAGGGTAGAGGAGGCTGGTCTTATGAAATGCAGGGATAACTCACTCGGATCGCGCCATGACTGAAATACGTCACTATTTTTACTGACAGAAGACGATCTAAACTAACTCAGCCTAACATAATCTAACTTAATCTAACCTAACTTAACCTAGCTTAAAAAATACGCAAATCGAGAAATTTACTGCGAATCGTTAAGTGAGAAATCCGCACAGAATCTACGAGGATGAGGGTTGCCCAGTGATCAGAGAAGCGAGGCCAGACTAGTGCAAGAGAAGCCATAAGTTCAGCGTCTGATGTCACTACAACTGTTGACACTGCTATCTTACCATTGACACCGCTCTCTCTTCCCTCCCTCACCACACGCTGTGCTAACTCATCATCACAGCCACCAGCACCACCACACTGTGTGTTCACTCACTAGCATGACACACTGGAGCAACCACATCTTACGAAAATTAAAACCAGCATCAGCCACAGCCTACGACAAGTAAAGCCTGCAACAGCAGTTACATCCTACGCTAGGAGTGAAGCCTGTAGCAGTTACATCCTACGCTAGGAGTGAAGCCTGCAGCCGGCCCCCGTGAAGGCGAAGCCCCGACGAAGCATTTAACCCGGCCACCGCCCCCTGTCTCCCATCCGGTGAAGTAATCGGTCTATCAAGTGCATTGACCAAGTCAATGGCAGCCAGAGGAGTGTAATCCAGAGCGTCGGAAACCTCCCCCAGCAGCTGGGGAAGAGGAAGACTCAAATGTCTCATCCCCCTCCCCCAGACATACTCACCACTGATATCACCTGCCCATCTGCTCGTCTTATGGCATTAATGGGAAGGGAATGAGATACGCTCTGTCACCTAACGCTGGAGACAGGCTGGTACCAATGGTGGGTCCTTTATATACCTGGAAAGACAAGAGAGGGCTTCCCCTTTCACCTGGAAAGGCAAGAGTATCTCTCTCTCGTCTTAAGAGGTCAGAGAGGTTCTTTATACATGAAGGGGCAAGAGAGAGTAATAGGAGGGGGGTCACACACAGCCTGGATAATAGAAGAAAATAAAGTTTGAAGCGATTAATGGTAGCTTTAGTTCTAGGATCACGAGCCCTTCACCAGCAACAAGGCACCCTATGTGAAGGTACTCTCACCTTAAGAGGCAGAAGAACAACTAGAAAGGCTAGACTTTCCTCAAGGAAGAGATGAACTCTTTTAGACTTTAGTCTTTGCTTCCCTTATCCATCCTGTGTACGCCAGTGGATAGTTTCTGCATTCCACATCTATTCTGTGGACGGTAGCGTTTAAAGCATATGGACATATAGAAGCCTAGGAACTAGGCCTCCAAAGGGGTTCAAAGAGCACATCTGGCGATATCCACAATTTGTTTTCACTAGTTGCCAACAAATTTAGGAAATTATCTTAAAATGCCTGTTATCTTATTTTCATTAATAAGATAACATATCTTGTAGGGTATTATACTGCCTATCTCTAAATTTCTTAATAAGAAATCTATAAAGCACATAGCGTTCAAGAAAGTGATCATAAGGCTGGTCACACATTTTGTATTTAGTTAGATCATGTGTGTGTGTCTGCCAGACTTCCAGAAGTACTTGTAACTAGCCTAAGCCTGGCTGCTACAGCATCAGTCAGTCTGTTTATACTCCAAGTTGTTCCGTAAACATTGCTTATGTACGTTCATGTTATCGCAGTGAGTAATAGATATTCAATACGATATTCAATACGATATTCAGATTCAATATTTACTTTTCTCCTGACATTATTTCTAATGCTTGGCACAGAGATACCAAGATTATATTCTATTTTTTTCTTCAGGATACTTTCTTTAGTAATATATTTTCTTAATAAAGTAGACGAAACTCTGAAGAATTATACATTAATTCCTTTTCCTCTGATTATAAAGCATATTTGGCGTCTCCAACAAGCATGTTATTACAGTAATTGTATGAGTCAAGTGCCTTCAGTGATGACAGAATCAGTAATGATCAATGAGTGAAGCTCATTGTCACAAAGATAACTTTAATGCCATCAGAAAGCCAAACATTTCAGTTCGTATTGTAGAAACTCAGTTGGACTCTCGAGGGAAGGCCCATTCGTACATCAGACAGGGAGCTCGCAGGACGCACGAATATCAAACGGTAATTCTGGTTTGCACGGAGGTGAGGTGAGGTTTAGGGAGGTGCAAGAGGTTTCGCTCTTTTGTTTAGTTTGTAACAGGCCTTAAAGTGAATGTTTCTTCCTCATTTCCAACTTTTCTGCCTCGTATGTTATTCTCTTCTCACACACTCCGAGTGTTTGTCTCGCATATGATGATCCCTACACTCTCTCCCAACATTTCCGACTCATGTATCCACATCCACCCACATCCACACCAATATTTTTGCCTCGTATATGACTCCCCCACCACACACACACACACACTCCCAACGTTTCTACCTCATTTATGTCTGTCTCCATAATGTTTCAGCTCTTATACCCACTGACGGCCTCTGCACACTCCAAGCATTCCTGTCGTCATTGCCCTTGCACTCCGCCCTATGCCTATACTCGTGAAGCGCCATATTCATTAAGAATTGTGAGAGGCCATTATCGCTTGCATTAAATATTCTAAGGGGAGCCTGGACACCGAATTATCCCATAGTCTGTGAAGAAAAAACTCACTGATATAGCCCCATTCCACAAATGTGGAAGTCGAGCAATTCCCCCCCCCCTCCAAAAAAAAAAAAAAAATTACAGACCGTTAGAGCAGATGCTTCAAATTTTCAAGATTTTTGAAAGAGTCTTAAGAAACAAGATTTCCGATTACATGAAATCCCAGCAGTTGCACAACCCAGGTCAGTATGAGTTTAGAACAGGTCACGCCTGCCTCTCACAACTGTCGGACTATTAAGAAATTGGAGATAACAGGTTCAGAGAACCGATTGATTGATGAATTAGACACTTGCGCAACTCTTGCATATCTTTACTGTGGAAACGTGTTACCAACCAGTGGTTTCCTTAGTCCAATACAGAGATGAATAGTTGAAGATCAGAATGAGTTCGAGATAGTCAGTCCCTCAGCCTGTCAATATGCTGAATCCAATCTTTTCAAGACTTATGGACTAACATGACTCAAGCCGATACTGATACCACACTCATCAAGATCTTCCATTTTTTATTGACCTGCAAACTTACCTAACTAAATTTCTCCAATTCAATACATTCAATCCTTCATACTACACCTTGTCAAAGGTCTCTATAGCATTCACTTAACATCTCCCAAAATCTCTCTCTCTCCTCTGCATTCCTCTCTTCTCCAGGTGCATACACGCTTATTATGACCCACTTCTCGCATCCAACCTTTACTTTAATCCACATAATTCTTGAATTTACACATTCATATTCTCTTTTCTCCTTCCATAACTGATCATTTAACATTACTGCTACCCCTTCCTTTGCTCTAACTCTCTCAGATACTCCAGATTTAATCCCATTTATTTCCCCCCACTGAAACTCTCCTACCCCCTTCAGCTTTGTTTCGCTTAGGGCCAGGACATCCAACTTCTTTTCATTCATAACATCAGCAATCATCTGTTTCTTGTCATCCGCACTACATCCACGCACATTTAAGCAACCCAGTTTTATAAAGTTTTTCTTCTTCTCTTTTTTAGTAATTGTATACAGGAGAAGGGGTTACTAGCCCATTGCTCCCGGCATTTTAGTCGCCTCATACGACACGCATGGCTTACGGAGGAAAGATTCTTTTCCACTTCCCCATGGACAATAGAAGAAATAAAAAAGAACAAGAGCTATTTAGAAAAAAGAGAAAAACCTAGATGTATGTATATATATATATATATGCATGTGCGTGTCTGTGAAGTGTGACCAAAGTGTAAGTAGGAGTAGCAAGATATCCCTGTTATCTTAGCGTGTTTATGAGACAGAAAAAGAAACCAGCAATCCTACCATCATGCAAAACAGTTACAGGTTTTTGTTTCACAGTCATCTGGCAGGACGGTAGTACTTCCCTGGGTGGTTGCTGTCTACCAACCTACTACCTTATATATTTATATATATATATATATATATATATATATATATAAATATACATATATATATATATATATATACATATATATATATACATATAAACAATTTTTACATAAACACTGATGTAAAAAAAAATATACATTTTGGCTAAACCTACCTAAGAAACCTAACCTAACCTTCTCTATCATATATTTTTAAGTCAAAATCCAGTGAATATATCGCAGATCGGTTTAAATTTATTTAGTAATGCTCAAAATATGTGATATAATTTTCTCTGTTATGTTCAGATTGGTTTTTCTTAGACTTATGCCATATTTTGCTTGCATTGTGGTATACCTGGAATATACCTTGAAGGGGTTTCGGGGATCAACGCCCCCGCGGCCCGGTCTGTGACCAGGCCTCGTGGTGGACCAGAGTCTGATCAACCAGGCTGCTACTGTTGGCCGCACGTAAACCGACGTACGAGCCGCAGATCAGTTGGTCAGGTACTGACTTTAGGAGTCAGGTACTGACTTTAAGGTAGAGGAGGCTGGTCTTATGAAATGCAGGGATAACTCACTCGGATCGCGCCATGACTGAAATACGTCACTATTTTTACTGACAGAAGACGATCTAAACTAACTCAGCCTAACATAATCTAACTTAATCTAACCTAACTTAACCTAGCTTAAAAAATACGCAAATCGAGAAATTTACTGCGAATCGTTAAGTGAGAAATCCGCACAGAATCTACGAGGATGAGGGTTGCCCAGTGATCAGAGAAGCGAGGCCAGACTAGTGCAAGAGAAGCCATAAGTTCAGCGTCTGATGTCACTACAACTGTTGACACTGCTATCTTACCATTGACACCGCTCTCTCTTCCCTCCCTCACCACACGCTGTGCTAACTCATCATCACAGCCACCAGCACCACCACACTGTGTGTTCACTCACTAGCATGACACACTGGAGCAACCACATCTTACGAAAATTAAAACCAACATCACCCACAGCCTACGACAAGTAAAGCCTGCAACAGCAGTTACATCCTACGCTAGGAGTGAAGCCTGTAGCAGTTACATCCTACGCTAGGAGTGAAGCCTGTAGCAGTTACATCCTACGCTAGGAGTGAAGCCTGCAGCCGGCCCCCGTGAAGGCGAAGCCCCGACGAAGCATTTAACCCGGCCACCGCCCCCTGTCTCCCATCCGGTGAAGTAATCGGTCTATCAAGTGCATTGACCAAGTCAATGGCAGCCAGAGGAGTGTAATCCAGAGCGTCGGAAACCTCCCCCAGCAGCTGGGGAAGAGGAAGACTCAAATGTCTCATCCCCTCCCCCAGACATACTCACCACTGATATCACCTGCCCATCTGCTCGTCTTATGGCATTAATGGGAAGGGAATGAGATACGCTCTGTCACCTAACGCTGGAGACAGGCTGGTACCAATGGAGGGTCCTTTATATACCTGGAAAGACAAGAGAGGGCTTCCCCTTTCACCTGGAAAGGCAAGAGTATCTCTCTCTCGTCTTAAGAGGTCAGAGAGGTTCTTTATACATGAAGGGGCAAGAGAGAGTAATAGGAGGGGGGTCACACACAGCCTGGATAATAGAAGAAAATAAAGTTTGAAGCGATTAATGGTAGCTTTAGTTCTAAGGATCACGAGCCCTTCACCAGCAACAAGGCACCCTATGTGAAGGTACTCTCACCTTAAGAGGCAGAAGAACAACTAGAAAGGCTAGACTTTCCTCAAGGAAGAGATGAACTCTTTTAGACTTTAGTCTTTGCTTCCCTTATCCATCCTGTGTACGCCAGTGGATAGTTTCTGCATTCCACATCTATTCTGTGGACGGTAGCGTTAAAGCATATGGACATATAGAAGCCTAGGAACTAGGCCTCCAAAGGGGTTCAAAGAGCACATCTGGCGATATCCACAATTTGTTTCACTAGTTGCCAACAAATTTAGGAAATTATCTTAAAATGCCTGTTATCTTATTTTCATTAATAAGATAACATATCTTGTAGGGTATTATACTGCCTATCTCTAAATTTCTTAATAAGAAATCTATAAAGCACATAGCGTTCAAGAAAGTGATCATAAGGCTGGTCACACATTTTGTATTTAGTTAGATCATGTGTGTGTGTCTGCCAGACTTCCAGAAGTACTTGTAACTAGCCTAAGCCTGGCTGCTACAGCATCAGTCAGTCTGTTTATACTCCAAGTTGTTCCGTAAACATTGCTTATGTACGTTCATGTTATCGCAGTGAGTAATAGATATTCAATACGATATTCAATACGATATTCAGATTCAATATTTACTTTTCTCCTGACATTATTTCTAATGCTTGGCACAGAGATACCAAGATTATATTCTATTTTTTTCTTCAGGATACTTTCTTTAGTAATATATTTTCTTAATAAAGTAGACGAAACTCTGAAGAATTATACATTAATTCCTTTTCCTCTGATTATAAAGCATATTTGGCGTCTCCAACAAGCATGTTATTACAGTAATTGTATGAGTCAAGTGCCTTCAGTGATGACAGAATCAGTAATGATCAATGAGTGAAGCTCATTGTCACAAGATAACTTTAATGCCATCAGAAAGCCAAACATTTCAGTTCGTATTGTAGAAACTCAGTTGGACTCTCGAGGGAAGGCCCATTCGTACATCAGACAGGGAGCTCGCAGGACGCACGAATATCAAACGGTAATTCTGGTTTGCACGGAGGTGAGGTGAGGTTTAGGGAGGTGCAAGAGGTTTCGCTCTTTTGTTTAGTTGTAACAGGCCTTAAAGTGAATGTTTCTTCCTCATTTCCAACTTTTCTGCCTCGTATGTTATTCTCTTCTCACACACTCCGAGTGTTTGTCTCGCATATGATGATCCCTACACTCTCTCCCAACATTTCCGACTCATGTATCCACATCCACCCACATCCACACCAATATTTTTGCCTCGTATATGACTCCCCCACCACACACACACACACACTCCCAACGTTTCTACCTCATTTATGTCTGTCTCCATAATGTTTCAGCTCTTATACCCACTGACGGCCTCTGCACACTCCAAGCATTCCTGTCGTCATTGCCCTTGCACTCCGCCCTATGCCTATACTCGTGAAGCGCCATATTCATTAAGAATTGTGAGAGGCCATTATCGCTTGCATTAAATATTCTAAGGGGAGCCTGGACACCGGAATTATCCCATAGTCTGTGAAGAAAAAACTCACTGATATAGCCCCATTCCACAAATGTGGAAGTCGAGCAATTCCCCCCCCCCCTCCAAAAAAAAAAAAAAATTACAGACCGTTAGAGCAGATGCTTCAAATTTTCAAGATTTTTGAAAGAGTCTTAAGAAACAAGATTTCCGATTACATGAAATCCCAGCAGTTGCACAACCCAGGTCAGTATGAGTTTAGAACAGGTCACGCCTGCCTCTCACAACTGTCGGACTATTAAGAAATTGGAGATAACAGGTTCAGAGAACCGATTGATTGATGAATTAGACACTTGCGCAACTCTTGCATATCTTTACTGTGGAAACGTGTTACCAACCAGTGGTTTCCTTAGTCCAATACAGAGATGAATAGTTGAAGATCAGAATGAGTTCGAGATAGTCAGTCCCTCAGCCTGTCAATATGCTGAATCCAATCTTTTCAAGACTTATGGACTGAAAACATCGACTCCAGGCTGAGATACTGATTACCTCACACTCATTCTGATCTTCAACCATTTTTCTCTGTATTGGACTGGGGAAGCCACTGGTTGGCGAAATGTTTCCACTGCACAAGTGTCTAATACTAGAAAATTGTTTTGGATTCACTGAAAGACGACCTCAATGTGTATGTTTTGTGCACTGACCTGAGAAAAGTCTTCGACAATTGCGACTGTGGGGTGATTGTTTACATAACGCACGCAAGAGCAATAACTGGAAAGGTGGCCGGATGGACCTTAAACTTCCTAGCCAACAGAACTCAAAGAGTAATAGTTAACAGCTGTTATTCTACCTCAGTCCATTTCAAAGCCCAGCCCTATCTTAGGGATGCAACTCACAGCATTTGACTAACACCCAGGTACTTACTGCTAGGTGATCAGGGACAGCAGGTGTAAGGAAACATACCCAACGTTTCCACCTGTGCCGGGAATCGAACTACATACCCTCACTGTGTGAACTGAATGGGCTACCAACCGACAGAAAGGAACGGGGACCATAGCACTGTCATCATTCTTTGTAGACTATGCTAAAATCTTAATGAGAGTGGCATCAATTGAAGACAGACCGAACCTTCAAGCTGATCTCAGCCAAGTATCCCAGTCGGATACTGACAACAACATGTTTAATGAGGACAAATTTCGATTACTACGTTAAAAAAGCATTCAGGAAACAAAGCGAGATCAGCGTACAAGACAAACTCAAAGTACTTAATAGAGAGTAAGTCTAATGTGAGAGACTTGGGAGTGATAATGCCAAATTATCTAACGTTCAAAGAACACAATGTTTTATTTTTTACTTATCACAGTTGCAAGGACAGTGGTAGGGTGGATAAATAGAAATTTCTAAACAAGAGATGATCCCCTCAAGTCAGGTGGAACTGAAGATCTTGAAAATGTACAGGAACCTTCACAACTCGTAAAAGTATGTAGTCAAGCACCTAAATTACTGGAAATGCTTCAATTCCTAGAACTGTACCCCTTGGAAACGGCCCGGGCCAGGAGAATACCGGCGAATCTTTAATAATAATAATAATAATAATAAGTATAAAGACATGACAATATATACCTGGAAGATTCTGGAAGGATTGGTCCCAAATCTGCACACTGAAGTAATTACACGTGAACAGGTGCAAGATACCTCCGATAAAAAGCAAGGGAGAAAAAAGTGCACATAAAAAAATAAGTGTCAAGAGGCCACGACTCTTCAGCACCTTACCTTCGTGCATAATCAGGATTACCAACAGATCCCCCCCCAGCTGTCCTCAAGAAGGACCTCGACAATTTCCTCAAATCAGTTCCTGATCAGCCGGGCTGATCAGGCCAGCAACCATAAGGCCTAGTCTGGGACCTAGCAGCGAGGGAAGGGGGAAGGACGGTGACCTTAGGAAGCAGCAACAAGTAGCCTAACCTTCCATTACTAGAGAGATAATGTTTAGGCCCAGGGTTTGAACTTACCAATAAGTTCAGTAAATTCTCAAAAATTATGTTGAGTAATGGAAAGTGTTATATATTGGTTCAGGTTGTGAACAGCTAGTTAAATGTAACCTAATCTAACCCACCTAAGACCCATAATAATAATAATAATTATAATAATTAATAATAATAATAATAATAATAATAATAATAATAATAATAATAATAATAATAATAATAATAATAATAATAATTCTAATAATAATAATTCTAATAATAATAATAATAATAATAATAATAATTATTATTATTATTATTATTATTATTTTTATTATTATTAAGTGAAGTTTCCCCTTAACTAATATAATAAGGAAGGGCTGCAGGGTCCTCAGCCAAATTACACCCGCCACATCTGGCAGATTTTTTCAGATATTCGATAACCGTGAGAGATAACCTGACGTGATAACACAGCCAGAGGGTCACGCACAGCCGCACACCGTGTGTGTGTGTGTGTGTGTGTGTGTGTGTGTGTGTGTGTGTGTGTGTGTGTGTGTGTGTGTGTGTGTGTGTGTGTGTGTGTGTGTGTGTGTGTGTCAGTTCACCTCTGCAAGATGAACAATAATTTGTTAATCTTCTTCTCATATGTGTAAAATATTTTCTTAACAGTTTTCTTTTAAGTGTTAAATTATTTGTCTTTTTCTTCTAGATGAACAGTGTTTTGCTAATCTTTCTCTTCTAGATGAACAGTATTTAGCTAATCTTTCTCTTCTAGATGAACAGTATTTAGCTAATCCTTCTCTTCTAGATGAACAGTATTTAGCTAATCTTTCTCTTCTAGATGAACAGTATTTAGCTAATCTTTCTCTTCTAGATGAACAGTGTTTTGCTAATCTTTCTCTTCTAGATAAACAGTATTTAGCTAATCTTTCTCTTCTAGATGAACAGTATTTAGCTAATCTTTCTCTTCTAGATGAACAGTATTTAGCTAATCTTTCTCTTCTAGATGAACAGTATTTAGCTAATCTTTCTCTTCTAGATGAACAGTATTTAGCTAATCTTTCTCTTCTAGATGAACAGTATTTAGCTAATCTTTCTCTTCTAGATGAACAGTGTTTTGCTAATCTTTCTCTTCTAGATGAACAGTATTTAGCTAATCTTTCTCTTCTAGATGAACAGTATTTAGCTAATCTTTCTCTTCTAGATGAACAGTGTTTTGCTAATCTTTCTCTTCTAGATGAACAGTATTTAGCTAATCTTTCTCTTCTAGATGAACAGTATTTAGCTAATCTTTCTCTTCTAGATGAACAGTGTTTTGCTAATCTTTCTCTTCTAGATGAACAGTATTTAGCTAATCTTTCTCTTCTAGATGAACAGTGTTTTGCTAATCTTTCTCTTCTAGATGAACAGTGTTTAGCTAATCTTTCTCTTCTAGATGAACAGTGTTTTGCTAATCTTTCTCTTCTAGATGAACAGTGTTTTGCTAATCTTTCTCTTCTAGAAAAACAGTATTTAGCTAATCTTTCTCTTCTAGATAAACAGTATTTAGCTAATCTTTCTCTTCTAGATAAACAGTATTTAGCTAATCTTTCTCTTCTAGATGAACAGTATTTAGCTAATCTTTCTCTTCTAGATGAACAGTGTTTTGCTAATCTTTCTCTTCTAGATGAACAGTGTTTTGCTAATCTTTCTCTTCTAGATGAACAGTGTTTTGCTAATCTTTCTCTTCTAGATGAACAGTGTTTTGCTAATCTTTCTCTTCTAGATAAACAGTATTTAGCTAATCTTTCTCTTCTAGATAAACAGTATTTAGCTAATCTTTCTCTTCTAGATAAACAGTATTTAGCTAATCTTTCTCTTCTAGATGAACAGTGTTTTGCTAATCTTTCTCTTCTAGATAAACAGTATTTAGCTAATCTTTCTCTTCTAGATAAACAGTATTTAGCTAATCTTTCTCTTCTAGATAAACAGTATTTAGCTAATCTTTCTCTTCTAGATGAACAGTGTTTTGCTAATCTTTCTCTTCTAGATAAACAGTATTTAGCTAATCTTTCTCTTCTAGATGAACAGTGTTTTGCTAATCTTTCTCTTCTAGATAAACAGTATTTAGCTAATCTTTCTCTTCTAGATGAACAGTGTTTAGCTAATCTTTCTCTTCTAGATGAACAGTGTTTAGCTAATCTTTCTCTTCTAGATGTAAAGTATTTAGCTAATCTTTCTCTTCTAGATGAACAGTATTAGCTAATATTTCTCTTCTAGGTGAACAAAACAGATCTCTCTTGTCTAAATGAATATTTTTTAATAATAGAATTTAACAAGATTACAATGATCAAAATGTTGATGTGGTTCACTTGCTGTATTAACTTTCCACTTGTCGTATAATTTTAATGAACTTGTGTATTAAAATCCCCCCCAAAATTAATTTTTTGGGGAAAAGAGATAAAGAGTTATTATCGTGCCTTGTTAAGTGTAACTGAGAGTGAGAGTGAGAGAGTGAGAGTGAGAGGGAGAGAGAGTGTGAGAGAGTGAGAGTGAGAGGGAGAGATAGAGGGAGAGAGAGTGAGAGTGAGAGAGAAAGTGAGAGAGAATGAGAGTGAGAGGAAGAGAGAGAGAGTGAGAGAGAGAGAGAGTGAGAGGGAGAGAGTGAGAGAGAGCGAGTGAGAGAGAGTGTGAGAGTGAGAGGGAGAGAGTGTGTGAGAGTGAGTGAGAGGGAGAGAGAGTGAGAGTGAGAGAGAGTGTGAGAGTGAGAGTGAGAGGGAGAGTGAGAGAGAGGGGGGAAGGTAAGAGGAGAAAGGAAATGAGAGAAGAGTGAAGAGGAGAGTAGAGTGTGTTCAGGGTGAACAAGTGTTCCCAGAAGGTGTGTCCAGAGTAAAGTGTTCCCAGAAAGTGTGTCCAGAGTAAAGTGTTCCCAGAAGGTGTGTCCAGAGTAAAGTGTTCCCAGAAGGTGTGTCCAGAGTAAAGTGTTCCCAGAAGGTGTGTCCAGAGTAAAGTGTTCCCAGAAAGTGTGTCCAGAGTAAATTGTTCCCAGATGTGTCCTGGGTGAAGTGTTTTCAGTAGGTATATCCAGGGCAACGTGTTCCCAGCAGGTATGTCCAGGGTAAAGTGTTCTCAGCAGGTGTGTCCAGGGTAAAGTGTTCCCAGCAGGTGTGTCAAGGGTAAAGTGTTCCCAGCAGGTGTGTCCAGGGTAAAGTGTTCCCAGCAGGTGTGTCAAGGGTAAAGTGTTCCCAGCAGGTGTGTCAAGGGTAAAGTGTTCCCAGCAGGTGTGTCAAGGGTAAAGTGTTCCCAGCAGGTGTGTCCAGGGTAAAGTGTTCCCAGCAGGTGTGTCAAGGGTAAAGTGTTTCCAGCAGTTGTGTCCAGGGTGAACAAATGTTTCCAGCATGTGTGTCCAGGATAAACAAGTGTTCTTAGCAGGTGTGTGCCCGCCGTAGACAAACAACACCCATTGTTTTAAACACACAAGTGCTGCCTTGGTACTGAACAAGTGTTTCACGATAGTAGACTGACCTCTTTAGAAGCGCTTATAAACCCGTGTGGGTGGCTGAGGGCGAGGAGTGGTGGGAGGCTCGATCCTCCGTTTGTTCAAGCTACAGAGCGAAGCGTTCCATGGACCTCTGCATCAGTGTTGCGTGTGACCAATGAGGCAGAGGATTCATTACCTCGCCCGCAGAGTCACCTATTGTTTGCTGGTCCCACCGACATAGGTGGGAGCAGGCGGGACAAAGGCCAGCCCAGCGGTCGGTCCCAGGCCAGCCCAGCTCGATTTTTCTTCGTGGTTTGTAATATTTTCCTGATGGAATAGGATAATAATGTTGACTTTGCTAAATGTTGATGAAATGTTCTCCAGCACCATGTTGCGCATACTGATGCTCAGAGCACAGAGGAATCTCTCAGGAGTACAATGGATGTTCACTGAACTCTTTACTTTCGTCTCATTTCGAAACTCTTTATATCACCTTCAGGTATCCCTTCCAGCTCGTTGTTTTGAAAGGCACAATGGAAACGAGTCCGAAAAGGTTCTATAATGGAGTATGATGAGTTCAGTGAGGAGCGTCCGAGGGCGGCGGAGAGAGGCTCCCAGCGGGACCCCAGTGGGGTTCCTCAAGGCAGAAGACTTGGACCTAATTTGTTTGGACACTTGGCTGATCTGGTGATGATTCCCGTGGGTAAGAGCGTGTCGTCCGGACACAAATGAAGCTCACTTTAGAGACTCCCAATCAGAGACGTGTTCTGAATAGCCAGTCAGGGGAGAGTATTAAGTCTCTTGATAGCGTACAGTTTTTTTTTTTTTTTTAAGATTTTTATCACCGCAGCTCCTCATAAATCACTGGGTCAGAAACTTAGCATCCACGTCATTGAGATTAGTTTATTTTATTAAAAAAAATAATTGTCTCGGCCATATCTTGTTACATTTTCATAAATCATTAGCATTCTAAAATCGCTAATGAAAGGAATTCTCCCAGATTTTTGCGGAATAAACTTTGGTTAATCTTAAGGAAGACTTAATCATTTGTGGAATAATTTTTTGCGTATCACGAAGTCTTTTTTTTCTTATATTTTTTTTTTTAGCCTGCCTCGTAGACTAGATAGTATCAGCTTAATTATACTGTTTTGTCTTTCTGCTGAATTAAACAAGAGCTTGAGGGTGAAGCTATTTTATCTTGTATATTCGCACGTGTTGAGATAATATATCTTGTACGAAGGTAGAGTCATCTGCCCTGTAGGGGAGTTCACTCAGGAGGTCCAACTGTGGCGTGTTCACAGTAAACATTGAGATGGTCCAGTTGTGGTGTGTTCAGAGTAAACACTGAGACAGTCTAACTGTGGTGTGTTCACAGTAAAGACCGACACGGACCAACTGTGGTGTGTTCACAGTAAAGACTGAGACGGTCCAGTTGTGGTGCGTTCACAGTAAACAGTGAGATGGTCGAACTATGGTGAGTTCACAGAAAACACTGAGACGGTCCAAGTGTGGTGTGTTCACAGTAAACACCGAGACGGACCAACTGTGGTGTATTCACAGTAAACAGTGAGACGATCCAACTATGGTGTGTTCATAGTAAACAGTGAGACGGTCCAAGTGTGGTGTGTTCATAGTAAAGTCTTTCTCCGTTTCATTTTCTTTTATTAAAAGCTGAGTACATCAGCAGTGTGCTGCAACACAATTCTATGTGATAGTTATACATTGGAAACAAAAGCTACCTATGGAAACATAAGCACATATGCAGTTTAATGTGATCATCCGCAGGATGATGCGGTGTTTACATGCGTCAGCCTGAGCTGGGAGACTTCACGACTGTACGTGTCATAGAAGACGCCAGCTACCTTACGACTTACACCACGGATGCTGTAACGATCATTATAAGAGCAAGACGCCAGTGAGGACAGCAAGTGTCAGAAGAAACGAAGAGGACCTCCCCCGCCTCTTCCCAAGGCAAGACTACTGCACAAGTCATCAAGAAAGAAGACGTACTACACTCCCTACTTGGGGAGCTAATGCTGGGTCACCTCATGGACAAGACCCGGACCGGGACCATGCAGGCGAATCACTTCCAACCTGAACTGTGCGAATGCATGGATGGAAGTATTATGAGAGGTGACCAGTCCTTCCCATCTCTCACTCCCGAGGACTTTCCCGGCGGAGGTGGGCCTTTTGTCACGTCTCCTCCAGTACCATACAATGGGTCTCCCTTTCATTATAGACGATACTATCGGAGATTTGCATATTGACAGCATGTCTTATAAGCCGAGGCGCGGCAGCGTTGATGGCTGCAGGAGAGCCGTGTCATCTGCATAACTACGGATGTTAATATGTACATAAACCCAACGCCGCCACCTATGGGTGAGGTGTTAAGCTCAGCGCCTACACCCGCTGCATAAATATCAAATACTTGTGACCAGAGATGGTGGTGTCTCCATCCCTTGCCAGTTAATGAACTTCAGCGACTTACCGAGACGCACGTGCATTAGTGTGTTTTGACGTGTTAGCGTCCTCTTAGTTGCGCTAGGGTGTGCTTCGATATGATAGGGTGTGCTTTGATGCAGTTTGATGTGTTAGGCTGTGTTTTGATGTGCTAGGGTGTGCTTTCAATGTGTTATGGTGTGTTTTGATGGGCTTGGGTGTGTTCTGGTGTATTAAGTGCGTTTTGATGCATTTGGTGTGCAAGGGTGTGTTTTGATAAGCTAGGGCGAGTTTATCTGACGCTCATTAAGCTCTGATTGCAAAGAGGCACTTAAAGGCAATCATAACCACTCAGGTTTTGTGTGAGTGTTTAGGTACAAATCCTCATAGTAGCGAATGTTTTCCAGTGTATTCGGATCATTCTGAAAGTGGGTTGAAGGAAGTAAATTACCAGAAATGATTGAAACCCCTATAATTGTACTTCTTGTAGCGTAGATGAGCGACAAAAATCATAATTTAAACTATGAAAATTCAAGAGGAACTGGTCCTAAATTTTTACACTGATAACATTCCTACGAAAGCAAGAGGCATGGAAGACGGTACTAAATACTTCCATTGAACAGCAGGGCAAGCAGTGAATAAGAGTAAGAGGGTCAAAACACTTCGATACAGACCCCTCGCTGTCTTCAAGAGAGCACTTCTCAGTTCCTGATCACCCGGGCTGTGGTGCGCACTGCGTATGTACCAACTGCCTGGCCGATCGAGCCGGCAACCGGAAGGCAAGATCTGGGACCGTCCCACGGGACGATAACTTTAGAAACCGTCTACAGGAAATATACACTGTTATAGTTTCTATGCTCCGAATTCTCTACTTAATATTCACTCCATACATTGCTCTCAGATATGACATTTCCGCTGCCTCCAGCTTCCTCAGCGCTGCAACGTTTATTAAAGCTTCTTCCTCACATCCATATACGATTTTTGGTACCACTATAGTCTGGTGCATTCCCCTTTCTGCCTCTATGTTTAAAAAATATAAATATATAAAAACAACTAAATATTTAAATAATATTTATAAATGTCCGACAATTATAAAATTTGCTTGTGAGGCTGAGTGCTAGCCAAGCCACATGAGTTAAGAAAGTAGGAGAGTGCAGAACAAGGGGCACCTTGTTCTTTTATCGTGGGAAGGAGAGGACTGGCTACACAGTAAGAGACAAGGTTGAGTCATGAGCGAGACTGAGAGACGAAGCTGACTGAACTTTGGTCATGAGCAGTCTATGGATAAACCTTTTTCAGAGAAGCAACCTGTCAGCCCGGCGCTGATGGATACAGCTGGAGGATCATGTAGGTCCTACAGTGGACTACTGATTTGTTAGCGTACTTCGTCAGTATAATTTATGCTCCCGTTCCCATTATTTTATAATCAATTTAAAGACCCAGTATGATGTTTTATTGTTTCTCCTTACACGACAACTTCGTATAAACAGCCTTACACTTTTATTACTGTGAATGTACTATATGAGATGAACTATCACAACATCTGTATACAACGACCTAAGGAGCAGCCAGGGTGGACGAGCGACTCACACCTTCAAACTCAGCTTGAGATCGTATATGAACTGGCAGAGAAACACAGACACTGCAGTACAACTGACTCCCTCCATCAATTTGTAAGCAGATCGTGAGTTCGGAGATTTAAACGAGCAAATATATAGTCAATATTACCTGGACCGTGTTCCGTGGATCAACGCCCCCGCGGCCGGTCCATGACCAGGCCTCGTGGAGCCAGTTCTTGCGAGGCATCAGCCATACTACTTCTACTGCCCAAAAGTGCTCTAAAATAAAAAAATAAAAACAAATCTCAAACCCAAACACACTTCTGTTCGTACATTACTCACCCACAACTCATGTAGACATGCTACTTGACCAACATACAACAGTCTCGAGCCTGAAAGATTTACCCCAGAACATTCAGCTTCACTTGGCAAACACAAATAACAGTATTAGCAGGAGAGTCAGTATCATTACTGCTTGTGAGAAGATGGGCGTTGATGATATCTATTAAATAAGGCTTGTGTCAACATCCCTATACATCACAAGGCTGCCATTTACTATGCGGATGATGATGTTTACGTCTTTGCTGTTTAAAATTTAACGAAAATAGACTTTCCTACTTTTGGAACATTCTCTCCAAAAATTTTCCTTTTCACTCTCCAAAATTTTCCTCATATTCCTCAAGGTCGCCTTATTCGATTAGTTTAAAATTTTCGACACTAGTGTACTCAGTACTGTATCTTGGGTGAGATTCATGGGGTTCATTGCATGTGTAGGTATTCTGTGTACAACGTTACGTAGGATATTCCCACATTTTGCTTCAGCGTGATCGACTTCAGAATCTCAACTCTGCATGATGGTAAGACACATGTGCAACAGTTAGGTATCTTTATTCCGAAACGTTTCGGAACACAGATACATAACTCTTGCACATGTATCTTACTTATCAGCTGGTCGGTACTGTATACAGTTATCACATTCAGTGTGTGATTATAGTTTTTCCGGTGATTCGTCTTGCCTTGATGCTGAGGAGGGGCTCATGGTCCAAGGAATTGAACTTATCCTTCCCTTCCCGGGGTTGAATCTGAATATATTCCATTTCACGGGCGGTATATAACTCCTACTGGTTTAGTGATTTCCTCTGAGCAATGGCTGAGTCATCTTATGAAATGGGTGAATTATTTCTTATGAATAAATGCTTAAAAAAAAAACAATAAATGAGACACTTGTGTGACCATTTATTCACATCTTACCATTTTTATTGAAGACATTGCGATATTAGCGTCCATGTGATAACTTATAAATACCATCTCTGATTCGCTTCAAATCTTCGACGTTAATTCTTAACTGCATTAAAAACTAATGCCGCACTCTGCACTAATCCTTCTGCTTGCACTGACGTATAGGAGGGGACTGAGGTTATGCAAAACAGCGATATCTTTTTCGGATCACACAGCGAACGAAATATATCTAGTTAACTTAAAGTCTTCTCCTCTTCTGTACATTAATAATAATAATAATTAACAAAATACTACTACTACTAATAATAATAATAATAATAATAATAATAATAATAATAATAATAATAATTAATAAAAATAACTAATAATAATAATAATAATAATAATAATAATAATAATAATAATAATAATAATAATAATAATAATAATAATAATAATAATAATAATAATAATAATAATAATAATAATAATAATTACTAAAAATAACTAATAATAATAATAATAATTACTAAAAATAACTAATGATAATAATAATTACTAAAAATAACTAATAATAATAATAATAATTACTAAAAATAACTAATAATAATAATAATAATAATAATACTAATAATAATAATAACAGGCCTAGAAGGAAGAACCTTAATACCACCTACACCAGGTGAGAGAAAAACACCACATACAACACGTGAAGCTGAAACACACCACATACACCAGGTGAGGCAGGAATGAGCTCATTTGCTTAACGACCAGACTAGCGCGACCGTGAGGGGCTTTTGCAATTTTTGGGGAAAGAGGTGGGCGGGGGCCAGAGGTTAAGTTATGCGGGCGCTTGTGTGTGTTGAGGGTGACGGAGGAGCAGCTAGCACGGCAGGCAGACCAAGCACGGCAGCAGTAACAGCAACTAGCACGGCAGGCAGACCAGGCACGGCAGAAGCAGCTAGTACGGCAGCAGCAGCAGCTAGCACGGCAGCAACAGCTAGCACGGCAGGCAGACCAGGCACGAGAGCCTCCCTAGCACGGGAGGTAGCCTAAACAGGGTAGGTAGTCCTGTTTAAGGCAGAAGCGTAGATGAAAACAAAGAACAGGTACGTAACAGATAGAGAAGCAGGCGAGCATTATTGGCGTTTCTCTTATTATTAAGGCTCTAAACCCGTGGTAATCAGTCAAGAAGGTACTAAGAACCGAGGTAGGAAGAGATTTTGTCGACTAAGCGGCTAGTTTATTGTGCTCGCTACTTCCATCCTGTAGAAGGTAGCGCAAGAGCATGTGGATACACAGAGGGTCTGGCAACTAGGCCCCAAAAAGAATTTTCCAGGAGTACATTTATTTTTTTAGTATTTTTTTTCCTTATTATAGTGCTCTCCTATATTCTAAATGTCTTCCCTCTAATATTAGGGCCATTTATTCTTTATTCTCAATACTTTCTTCTCTGTAATCTTAATTCCCTAACTTTTTCTGATCAACAGCCTAGTGACCATTTTCTTGACAGGTACTTCTGAAACCTAACCCATATCAATACAATTGTTATTATTATTATTATTATTATTTTTATTATTATTATTATTATTATTATTATTACTGCTACTACTGCTACTACTATTACTGCTGCTGCTACTACTGCTACTACAACAACTACTTCTAAAATGCATTCACAACCACTAGTACAACTACTACTATTACTACTACTAATATTACTACTACTACTATTACTACTACTACAACTACTACTGCTACTACTATTACAACTACTACTACTACTACTACAACTAGTACAACTACTACTGTTGCAACTACTACTACTACTACTACAACTAGTACAACTACTACTATTGCAACTACCAGTGCAATTCCTACTAATAATACTAACACTAATATACTACAACAACAACTACTACTACTACTACAACAACTATTACTACAACTACTACCACTATCCTCTCGCTGCTTTCCACCTGACATCTGCCACTATATATACTCACTTCTTATTTATCTCTATTAGGACTGAAGAAGTCACTCGGGGCGAAACGTTTCCTTTAATAAATGTCCTAAACTGTACACGAGGGTCTTTTACCACGACTTATTTATTTGTAATGCGTTTCTTTACTCTTAATACCTTCCCTGTGCTTTCTTATTTTCTTCTTATTTTCTTCTTAGCGCATTCCTTTCTTTATTCTTAGTGCCTTCCCTTCTTTATTTTTAGTCCCTTTTCTTCTTTATTCTTAGTGCCATTACTTTAAGTCAACCCTTCTTTATTACAGTGTTCTTATTCTTTATTCTTAACGCCACTCCTTTATTTATCCTACTTTCTCTTCTTTAATATTAGAGATTTTCCTTCTTTAACCTTAGTGCTGTTTCTTGGGTGGCATTCAAAATTGGAGCTGTTTCTTGGGTGGCATTCAAAATTGGAGCTGTTTCTTGGGTGGCATTCAAAATTGGGTTGGTCAAATGTTTGTTAGTGGGATGAATTGTAAAGGACCTGCCTAGTATGGGCCAGCAGGCCTGCTGCAGTGTTCCTCCTTTCTTATGTTCTTATGTTCTTAAATTAAGTTGTAATAAATAACTGCCAATGAATAAAGGGAAAGATGGACGGGAGGCTCGAACCACCGTCTGTAAATTGACAGTCCGATGTTCTACTGTTTATTTATTGACATTTGAAATAATATTGGTAAAATTATCGACCATATGTTAGGTAAAAGGACACTAGTGCAACTAATACATTTTATTGCGATAACGTTTCGCTCTCCAGGAGATTTATCAAGCTTGACAAAGCTCCTGGAGAGCGAAACGTTGCCACTATAAAATGTCACATTAGTTGCACTTACCTGGAGGTTATTTCGGGGATCAACGCCCCCGCGGCCCGGTCCATGACCAGGCCTCCCGATGGATCAGGGCCTGATCAACTAGGCTGTTACTGCTGGCCGCACGCAGTCCGACGTACGAGCCACTTGTGTAATTTTACCTAACAGCTTAATTTGAGTTCATAGACGATGTGGCCTTGAGTGAGGCAAGAATACATCTACTGCTAAAGCTCCTGGGCCGTAGGAAGGAGTTCGGTTGGGTTACGGTTGGTGCCTCTGAGGGAATATAATACCACAGTAAGTATTAATTCCGGATCCTTTCAGTAGAGCGTCGGACTGTCAATTTATTGTGGATCAATAACAGTACTGTGCTAGCCAAGGATTCGAACCCATGTTGTGCTGGCCCGCCATTGTGAGCGAGAACCACATGACGCCTTAACCCATAGGACCACCCAATCCTGTGGTTTAAGGTCTCAGGTGCTTCTCGTTCACAATGGCGGGCCAATACAACATGGGTTCGATTCCTTGGCTAGCGCAGTGTTGTTATTGATCAATAACACTCGCTCGTGGTTACAATAATATAATTATTGTGGCTATGTTCCTCGGTCCAGTATATTGAAGAAAGGTTGAAGATGAGAGGAAGATTGAGGTAAGCAATCTCTCAACCTGGAGTCACTGTGACCAGTCTATCAGTCTTGATAAAAATCTAAACGTTTCCACAATTTATCTACGTTTTTTTTCCCATGGAAGGGTGAAGGTCACGTGGCTGGAACAAGTCACAGGTAACCCAGACTTAAATGAGAATACGTATGACGGCGTTTCGGTCCACAATGAACGATGGTCCAGGGCGGACCGAAATGTTGCAAGTTCCTTCCATTTAGGTCGTGTGTCATTCGTGAGATGTTCCCGCAGACCACTTGGAGAGGCTCCTGAGCCCAGCTCCTGAGCCCAGCTCCTGAGCCCAGCTCCTGAGCCCAGCTCCTGAGCCCAGCACCCTCTTGCCACAGGATAACTGGATAAGCAGCTGTCGCGGACTATCAGCAAACTGGCGTGCAAGTGAGGCTGGATAGTAATAGTCGAGGTGTGGTAGAGGATGGGGGACCAGGGCGGGGGTGTTGGATGGCCGTCAGGGAAGGGAGGGGGGAAAGGATAGAGAAGGAACGGTAAGGATGATGGATGGGGCTGGGGAATGGGGAGGGGGTGGGGGACCCCCGCGGGGCAGCTATTACCTCAGGTCCTTTCAGCCAGGTGAAGCGAGGCGGCGGGGGGCAGGATGAGACTATCACAACACAGCACCGGGGGGGCGGGAAGGAGGATATGGGGAAGGAGGGAGGTGTGTGCTGATAACACTCAAGATGCTGCTTGATGGATGGTGCTAAATAAACCAAGAAGGCAGACGGCTTATCACTTCTTTATCTCGCCATCTCGCGAGATGGTTTGCGCCCGCCTTCTGGACAGTACCAAATGGTACTCTCCCCCCCTTCTTCTTTTCTTTTAATTGAGGTAAATTGCGCACAGCAGCAGTGTGCTGCTGGTGTGCCTCATTAGCAAAGAGTGAATGGGGGTTATTATAATCATGGGGAAAGCTTTAAATCCGTAATGGGGGTCATTAAGTATTTGCATAACCTCCCAAGCTAGTATTAATAAATTATTTCATTTTTTTTATACGGATTTTTGGAGTTATCCTTTATTCTTACGTGGGTGGCAAGCATCATGCGTAGGTGGCAAGCATCATGCGTAGGTGGCAAGCATCATGCGTAGGTGGCAAGCATCATGCGTAGGTGACAAGCATCATGCGTAGGTGGCAAGCATCATGCGTAGGTGGCAAGCATCATGCGTAGGTGGCAAGCATCATGCGTAGGTGGCAAGCATCATGCGTAGGTGACAAGCATCATGCGTAGGTGACAAGCATCATGCGTAGGTGGCAAGCATCATGCGTAGGTGGCAAGCATCATGCGTAGGTGGCAAGCATCATGCGTAGGTGACAAGCATCATGCGTGGGTGGCAAGCATCAAACGTAGGTGGCAAGCATCAAACGTAGGTGGCAAGCATCAAACGTAGGTGGCAAGCATCAAACGTAGGTGGCAAGCATCAAACGTAGGTGGCAAGCATCATGCGTAGGTGGCAAGCATCATGCGTAGGTGGCAAGCATCATGCGTGGGTGGCAAGCATCAAACGTAGGTGGCAAGCATCAAACGTAGGTGGCAAGCATCATGCGTAGGTGGCAAGCATCATGCGTAGGTGGCAAGCATCATGCGTAGGTGACAAGCATCATGCGTAGGTGGCAAGCATCATGCGTAGGTGACAAGCATCATGCGTAGGTGGCAAGCATCATGCGTAGGTGGCAAGCATCATGCGTAGGTGGCAAGCATCATGCGTGGGTGGCAAGCATCAAACGTAGGTGGCAAGCATCAAACGTAGGTGGCAAGCATCATGCGTGGGTGGCAAGCATCATGCGTGGGTGGCAAGCATCAAACGTAGGTGGCAAGCATCATGCGTGGGTGGCAAGCATCATGCGTGGGTGGCAAGCATCAAACGTAGGTGGCAAGCATCATGCGTGGGTTCCATGCATGATGCCATACCATTTCATGTTTTCCATTTGTATTCAAGAAAAGTCACTGTTGAACAAATTATCAAATAACAAAACTCTGCACAGAGCGAAATGTTGCCCGAAATATACGAAAGTGCCGTAAGTATTGTCACCAGAATACTGTATAGATCTTCTTGTAATGAGCTGTTCGATTTTTTTCATATATGTTGCAGAACTCTTCGCAATATTGCTAATTTTGCATCGTGTCTTGATCCAGCGGGAGGTCTGGTCTGGGACGGAGCCTCGGGCGAGTTGACTCCCACTGAAAAATGACATTGTCTTAACATTATAGATGTTAACATTGATGTTGTTAGCATCGCCGTTAGTGTTAACACTGTTGTTGTTAGCATTGTTGTTAGTATTAACATAGTTGTTAGTGTTAATTTAACGAGGGTAGAAGTGCGAACATAAACTCTCTAGCGTAAAAAAAATATACCTAGTTGAATGACTCTTATTAGACCAGCATGGTGTAGTATTCAGATTACCAATTTCCTAATGCTGACTTGCCTTGGGTTCGAACCCTCTTTATTTCCTGAGCTTACAATCGCGTTCATAGGATTTCACGAACCATTATCACAATATGTAAAAGAAAAAAATTATGAAGCATGAATAAACCAATTAAACCAAAAGCTCTGTAACAAACGTGAAAATTAATTACAACAACTCATTACAAAACTAAAAACACTAAATGAGCGAGTGAGCACGTTGTGGATCACATGTACGGAAAATATACCATGGATAGCATTGTTCATGAGTTTGCCTCTCTCATTAGAGTCGCTTCATTAATGTGGGTGCACACTTAACTTACAGGGACGGTGTTGTCAGGGGCGCAGACTGACAGAGACGGTGTTGTCAGGGGCACAGACTGACAGGGACGGTGTTGTCAGGGGCACAGACTGACATAGACGGTGTTGTCAGGGGCGCAGACTGACAGAAACGGTGTTGTCAGGGGCACAGACTGACATAGACGGTGTTGTCAGGGGCGCAGACTGACAATAAAGGTGTTGTCAGGGGCACAGACTGACAGGGACGGTGTTGTCAAGGGCACAGACTGACAATAAAGGTGTTGTCAGGGGCGCAGACTAACAATGAAGGTGGAAATAAATGGTATAAAATACCGACACAATGGAAATATAAACACTCAAGCAATATAATGTGATCCTTTATTGACAACGTTTCGCCCATACAGTGGGCTTTATCAAGCCACAAACAGATCTACCTGGGTGAAACATACGTGAGTATTTACAGGATGAAAATGCTGGGTCAGGTGGAGAAAGCTGCATGTGACAATCTTCCGAGTAGAGTGATAGTCTAGAATCTATCATCTTTCTCCACCTGACCCAACATTCTCATCCTATAAATACTCACGTATGTTTCATCCAGGTAGATCTGTTTGTGGCTTGATAAAGCCCACTGTGTGGGCGAAACGTTGTCAATAAAGGATCACATTATACTGCTTGAGTGTTTATATTTCCAACAATGAAGGTGTTGGTAGTTAGACACACACACATGCACACACACACACACACACACACACACACACACACACACACACACACACACACACACACACACACACACACACACACACACACACACACACACACACACACACACACACACACACACATACAGCCTCCCTCACAACTTCCTATAGAAGCCCCCCAACCAGGTCAACCCCAGTGCAACCAAACACTCTAAACCAAAACACCCATGCCATATCCAATGCCCCCACCCACTGCATTACAAACTCCACCCCCACAGCAACAACCCATAGTTCCTTATCAGGTCTCCCACTTCCCCAACCCCAATATACCTCCCAGACCACAGTCTTAGAAAAGAAGTTGAAGGTGTGGTATACAAATGCATATGGAATAACAAATAAGTATGAGGAGTTGCATGAAAGAATCAAGGAGACATCCCCAGACATAATAGCACTCACAGAAACAAAACTCACCAAAATAATAGATTCAATCTTTCCATCCGGATATCAAATCTTCAGGAAAGACAGAGGGAGAAGAGGGGGAGGAGGAGTTGCACTGCTCATTAAAAACCAGTGGGGTTTTGAGAAAATGGAAGGAATGGATGGCACGGGCGAAAGGGACTACTTAGTAGGAAGAATCCAGTCTAAGGGACATAAGGTGATAATTGCAGTAATGTACAACCCACCACAGAACTGCAGGAGGCCAAGAGAAGAATACGATGAGAGCAACAGAGCAATGGTCGACACACTAGCCGAGGTGGCCAGGAGAGCACACATGGGGGGAGCAAAGTTACTAGTTATGGGTGATTTCAATCACAAGGAGATTGACTGGGAAAACCTGGAGCCCCATGGGGGTCCTGAAACATGGAGAGCCAAGATGATGGATGTGGTACTGGAAAACCTCATGCATCAACATGTTAGAGACACTACCAGAGAGAGAGGAGAGGATGAACCAGCAAGACTGGACCTTGTATTCACCTTGAGTAGTTCGCACATCGAGGATATCATGTATGAAAGGCCCTTGGGAGCTAGTGATCATGTGGTTCTGTGCTTCGACTACAAAGTTGAGCTTCAAGTGGAGAGAGTAGCAGGAATAGGTTGAAAAAAACAAACTAAAAAAGGGGGAACTACTCAGGCATGAGGAACTTCCTGCAAGACATTCAGTGGGATAGGGAACTGACAGGAAAACCAGTACAAGAAATGATGGACTATGTGGCAACAAAATGCAAGGAGGTAGAGGAGAGGTTTGTTCCCAAGGGAAACAGAAATAATGGGAAGAACAGAACGAGTCCTTGGTTCACCCAAAGGTGTAGGGAGGCAAAAACTAGGTGTACTAGAGAATGGAAAAGGTACAGAAGACAGAGAACTCAGGAAAATAAAGAGATTAGCCGAAGAGCCAGAAACGAATATGCACAGATAAGAAGGGAGGCTCAGCGACAATATGAAAATGACATTGCATCGAAAGTCAAGTCTGACCCGAAGCTGTTGTATAGCCACAACAGGATGAAAACAACAGTCAAGGACCAGGTAATCAGACTGAGGAAGGGTGATGGGGAGTTCACAAGAAACGACCGAGAGGTATGTCAGGAGCTCAACACGAGATTTAAAGGAGTATTTACAGTGGAAACCAGTAGGACTCCAGGAAATCAGAACAGGGGGGGCCGCACCAGCAAGTGCTGGATGAGGTACATATAACCAAGGAGGAGGTGAAGAAGCTGCTATGCGAACTTGACACCTCAAAGGCGGTGGGACCAGACAACATCTCTCAATGGGTCCTTAAAGAGGGAGCAGAGATACTGTGTGTGCCATTAACAAAGATCTTCAACACATCAATTGAAACTGGGCAACGCCCTGAGGTATGGAAGATGGCAAATGTAGTCCCAATTTTTAAAAAGGGAGACAGACATGAGGCACTAAACTACAGACCTGTATCACAAACGTGTATAGTATGCAAGGTCATGGAGAAGATCATCAGGAGGAGAGTGGTGGAGCACCTGGAAAGAAACAAGTGTATAATTGACAACCAGCACGGTTTCAGGGAAGGAAAATCCTCTGTCACAAACCTACTGGAGTTTTATGACAAGGTGACAGAAGTAAGACAAGAGAGAGAGGGGTGGATCGACTGCATTTTTTGGACTGCAAGAAGGCCTTCGACACAGCTCCTCACAAGAGGTTACTGCAAAAGCTAGAGGATCAGGCACACATAACAGGAAAGGCACTGCAATGGATCAGAGAATACCTGACAGGGAGGCAACAACGAGTCATGATACGTGACGAGGTGTCAGAGTGGGCGCCTGTGACAAGCGGGGTTCCACAGGGCTCAGTCCTAGGACCTGTGCTGTTCTTGGTATATGTGAATGACATAACGGAAGGGATAGACTCAGAAGTGTCCTTGTTTGCAGATGATGTGAAGTTAATGAGAAGAATCAAATCGGATGAGGATCAGGCAGGACTACAAAGAGACCTGGACAGGCTACAAGCCTGGTCCAGCAACTGGCTCCTTGAATTTAACCCTGCCAAATGCAAAGTCATGAAGATTGGGGAAGGGCAAAGAAGACCGCAGACACAATGTAGCTTAGATGGCCAAAGCCTGCAAACCTCACTCAAGGAAAAAGATCTGGGGGTGAGTATAACACCGAGCATATCTCCTGAGGCGCACATCAATTAGATAACTGCTGCAGCATACGGGCGCCTGGCAAACCTACGGATAGCGTTCCGATACCTCAGCAAGGATTCGTTCAAGACTCTGTATACCATTTACGTCAGGCCCATACTGGAATATGCAGCACCAGTTTGGAATCCACACCTAGTCAAGCACGTCAAGAAATCAGAGAAAGTGCAAAGGTTTGCAACAAGACTAGTCCCAGAGCTACGGGGATTGTCCTACGAAGAAAGGTTGAGGGAAATCGGCCTGACGACACTGGAGGACAGGAGGGTAAGGGGAGACATGATAACGACATATAAAATACTGCTCGGAATAGACAAGGTGGACAAAGACGGGATGTTCCAGAGAAGGGACACAGACACAAGAGGTCACAGTTGGAAGTTGAAGACTCAGATGAATCAAAGGGATGTTAGGAAGTATTTCTTCAGTCATAGAGTAGTCAGGCAGTGGAATAGCCTAGAAAGTGACGTAGTGGAGGTGGAAGCCATACATAGTTTTAAGGCGAGGTATGATAAAGCTCATGGGGCAGGGAGAGAGAGGACTTAGTAGCAATCAGCGAAGAGGCGGGGCCAGGAGCTATGAATCGACCCCTGCAACAACAAATAGGTGAGTACAAATAGGTGAGTACACACACACACACACACACACACACACACACACACACATGGATGAGTACAGCCTCATGGTGAACATCATGTAACAGACAATTATAAAATGACAAATAAGTCTGAGAAGCGAGTAAATTTGAAGAAAAAAGTAAATAAAAATATTACTTGCAAAAGTGAGTCAGCAAAACAAAAAAAAAAGTCATGAAACGAAACGACAAGAAACATTTCCACGGCAAGACATGAAATAAACACGAACTAACCAACCTGGGCACTATTACGGACATCCATGGCTTAACAGGATAAGTAACCTCCGCTACATCCTGCCTCAGGTTGTGATTTGATAATGGCCACGTTATTGTGAATTGTAGTCTTCCTCTTCTTGATACTCTCGCCCTCATAATAACATGAATTAAGTCTAGACACTTGTCTTCAGAGATCTTCATCAAGTCATACAGAAGAGACCAATTGCATATACACATTCTGCTGTGATGAAAGTCTTAAGAGTTCGAACCGTCGTCCCAGAGAGAGTTTGTGATGTAGCGTGTGTTGCCTTCACTACTACCATCAACACTACCACTGTTGTTGTTGTTAACTACACTACCAGCAACACTACCACTGTTGTTGTTGTTACCTATACTACCATCAACACTACCACTGTTGTTGTTGTTACCTATACTACCATCAACACTACCACTGTTGTTGTTGTTACCTACACTACCAGCAACACTACCACTGTTGTTGTTGCGATTTCGCTAAATCTTTAGTTACAAAATTTAAGATTTAAATAATTGAAATTTCAGATTACGAATGCTATTTAATTTTGTAAATAATCCGGAGTTAAATATATATATATATATATATATATATATATATATATATATATATATATATATATATATATATATATATATATATATATATATATATATATATAGACATACTTGTACACACACACACACACACTCACACACACACACGCACACACACACACACACACACACACACACATACACACACACACACATACTTGTACACACACACACACACACACACATATATATATATATATATATATATATATATATATATATATATATATATGTATATATATATATATATATATATATATATATATATATATATATATATATATATATATATATACATATATATATATATATATAAACTTATTTATTTATTTATTAGTAGGTCTTAACTGAATTAATTACAAATATGTAGTATATCACTACTGTCTGGAACATTTTTTTTCAACATGGTTCCTCCGCAGTTGATTCATGCTGAATGTTGTAAGACAAAATAATAATTATACTTAAAAACTATGGAAGCTAAGTGTCACTTGACTCTGAAAGTAAATATACATTCTTCTTGAAAATCAACTACAAACCACTGTACAGTGACATTTGTTTTAGCGCATTTGCAGTATTTTTAATGGAGTTTAGTGAAAATCCCTACCATATTCTAAGTTTACATTTCGCTAAAATTCACAACACAATCATATAATGCAACTTTATTACATTATATATTTTTTTTATCTATATATAGTTTCAGTTATTCTTCAGGCTTTAAAGGTGGACAAACAAGAATATTGTGATCCCACTGGGTCTTCCTATTAGGGGAGTTAAGACAGTCATCAAAGTATTTATGTTTACGGTGGAAGAAGATGCTCTCTTTTAGTCGCCGTGAGTAATGCAATGAGGACACGACATGGACCTGTAAACTGGCGGTATTAAGGAGCCAGATAGTCCATTAATGGTGGGGAGTGTGGGCGCAGGAGTAATGGATCGTCTGATATGTCGTAATACACACACCAGGGGGTTGTCGCACCCCGCGGCCCTACCTCCTCCTCACCACCCAGGGGAGGCCCAACTTCGCCTCACTGGGGGATGCTGAACACGCCTCTAAACTTGTGCCTGGTCTCGCTAGCCTAATAGTGGTCAGGAATGAATATTACATTCCAAGATTAATGGGAGAGTTGTCCATTTGTCTTTATATTATGAGGAGTTATTAGTGAATGGGTTGTAGGCGTTAGCCGTGTTTTCGTATCTGGTTCTGCCTGCCCGCTAGGCAAGTGTTGCTGTGTTCTGTAAACCACCAGCTCAATTTATCTGTTTTTGAAAGTGAATCGAGCAGGACAGGAAATTACAGTGTCATAAGTAAGGCTATGTTCATTATCAATTTAAGCGTTGTGATGGAACATATTGTCTTGATCTACCATAACCAGTTCCGAAATAAGTGTCATAAAACTTTACAAAGGGATATTGCACAATTTATTTCATTACTGGGAAATTGAGTGAGAAAGTATTTGTACAGATGCTACGAAAATCTAATAATAACGAATAGGAATTACCGTATTTTCCGGCATATAAGGCGCACTTTTTCCCACAGTCTTGGAAAATCACCCTGCGCCTTATGTGCTGAGGGTCAGGGTCAAGGATAGGCAGTTGTTTACTAACGTTACGTTACAACTGCTTGGAATCATCGTCTTATATGTTTCATATGATCGTGCGCCTTATATGCCGGAAAATACTGTATGTCTGTGATAAGCAGCAGCTGTGAACACGATACTGTTTGTGTCTGTTATTTTCAGTGCTTCTTCTGAGTTATTCTCACTACTTGTCAACAAATGAAGCTTTCGAGGGTGAAAGGGATGGGGGTGGGGGGAGAACCTTGATGTTGGTAAGGAACTCTTGATTCAAGGAATTAGAGCTACCCTCCCCTTCGTTGGATCAAACAAAAATTACCTCTCATTTTCCTGGCGATTTGTATCCCTAACGGGTTTAGTGTCTCTTCGTGAATATAAGGATCATTCAACAAAGGAAAGACGTAATTTTTAGCCTCATAAGTGGTAACATGAGATCCTCTTTTCCAGAAACACACAGTGTGAACAAATAAATTATATATATACATGCAATAATATCACAGTAAACAGGTCATATCACAATATGCAGAATACCACTGTAAAAAAATTGTGAACTTCCAAGCGCTTTCGTGATTTCTCACATTATCAAGGAACTGTAAAAATAAAAGATCAGCAGAAGGCATATATAGACGAAATTACACCTTCTGGTCAACTTACAACATCTTACCTTTTATAATGATGTAGGTAGGTGGTCAAGTACCTGCTTTATATTCTACTCAGCTTATATTCTACCCAAGCTTCAAGATTTTGACTTTTCGAATATATCTTAATTTCTCCCCAAATTTTATTAATTAAAAATGAATCCAATCTGTATAATCCAACAGCAATATTCATATTTATTCCTAAACTGTTTTTATGAAACTTGGTTCTATTACATTTCTCTCTACAATAGACCTACTAAATACAACTTTTTCGGCCTTTTGAAAATCAATTGAATGGTTAAAATCTTTCACATGAATAAACAGAGCATTAGATTCTTGTCCACTTCTAATACTATATTTATGTTGTTGTGATCTTAGTTCAAGACTTTTCCCAGTTTGACCATAGTAAACTTTATCACATTTTTTACAAGGGAGCTTGTAGACGCACACTTCAGCATTTTGGGGGGAAATTTTTATCATATTTTTTTTTACTGTATCAAGATTCTTAAATACAACTCTGATATTAAAATTCATAAGTATAGAAGGTATATCATGAAAGCTTTCATGGTAAGGGAGAATCAACATATTTTTAGTTGAATAAGGTCGTTGGTTCTTTTTTGAATTGTAAGAAGTATTTCTAGAAATTTTAAAAGATTTATCAATTACGTGTTTTGATATTTTAGATCATTATTTATTTCAAAAATAAGCCTTCAAAATTTCATATATGTACTCTGAGCCGCAAATACACAAAACTCTCAAAAACATTGATAAGAATACAAAAAGTTTAGCTTTGTCATGATGTGAAGAATAATAGCGTACCTAAGAACAGTTTTTTTTTTTTTTTGTAAATTTAAAATTTAAAATCATGGTTCCGGTTAATAATTAAAACATCTATAAAATGCAATGAGCTTGGACGTTCACTATTTTTTCACAGTGGCTGCTCTGCATATATACACACACACGTGTGTGTGTGTGCATATATGCAGAACAAAAACACACACACACACACACACACACACACACACACACACACACACACACACACACACACACACACACGACCAAAGTCCTTATATAAATCCATTAGTACACTACCGAAATCACATGAATGTGAATCATTATCCTTAACTCTCCCACAGTATCCTTAACACTCTCACAGTACCCTAAACACTCTCACAGCATCCTTAACACTCTCACAGTATCCTTAACCCTCTCACAGTATCCTTAACACCTTCAAATTTACCATAACCCTCTGACAGTATCCTTAACACCCTCACAGTTACCACAAACCTCTCACAGTATCCATAAGACCAAAGAAACAAACGGCCTTCATCTAAGTCGAGCTCAGGAGTGAGAAATCTCAGCGGGGGATCGTCCCATCCCCAGGCCATGATAGATCTTAGTTACAAATGGTTGGTGCATGTTGCGTGAGCTGTCCCATCATCAGCACTCACTCTCACACCCTCTACACTCTCTACTCTCTGCATCTCTAAAATGAATGCAATTACATAAACAAGACCATGAAATTAAAGGTTAGTACATTTATTTTATGCTCTGACGTGTTTTCATATATTCCTTCGGCGTGTTTGGAGTGCTTGGGATGATACTCACAAGACCTGGTCATCTCCAGGTATACCAAAAGGTGATAAATCCCAGCAGGGGTTCAGTGGTTCCAGAGGGAGAACCCCCAACAGCGGTCACCATTAATGAACCGTCCAATGCTGTATGAATATGGTTGTGGCAGAGATCATTTATAGTGCTTCCTCACGCTATGCTTGCTGTCCTACCATCACGGTGTTGGGTGTGCCATCTATCGCCTGTGTTGTGTACCATCTATCCCTTGTGTTGTGCTATCTATCGTGTGTGGTGGCGGTGTAGTTTCACAAGGGCTGCGACGGCTATCGTTAGTGTACGATCTAACTTTTTTGTCATTATTGCTGTTGTTGCTGCTGTTGCTATTGTTGTTGCTGCTGTTACTGTTGTTGCTGCTGCTGCTGTCGTTGCTGCTGCTGTTGTTGCTACTAATGTTGCTGCTGCTATTGTTATTATTGTTGTGGCTGCTGTTGCTATTGCTGTTGTTGCTGCTGCTGTTGTTATTGTTTTTGCTGCTGTTGGCGCTGCTGCTGCTGTTATTGTTGGTGGTGTTGATGCTGCTGCTGGTATTGTTGTTGTTGCTGCTTCTGCTGTTGTTATTGTTGCTGCTGCAATTGTTGTTATTGTTTGTTGCTGATGCTGTTACTGTTGGTGTTGCTGCCGCTACTGTTATTGTGGTTGCTGCTGCTGCTGCTGTTGTTGTTGTTGTTGCTGTTATTGTTGTTGCTTCTGCCGCTGCTATTGTTGGTGTTGCTGGTGCTGCTGTTGTTACTGCTGTTATTGTTGGTGTTGCTGTTGCTGCTGTTATTGTTGTTGCTGCTGCTGTTGTTGTTGCTGTTGCTGCTGTTGCTGTTGTTGCTGTTATTGTTGTTGCTGCTGCTATTGTTGTTGTTGCTGCTGCTATTGTTCTTGTTGCTGCTGCTGTTGTTGCTGCTGCTGTTATTGTTGCTGCTGTTGTTGTTATTGCTGCTGATGCTGATGCTGATCTGCTGTTGTTGCTGTTGCTGCTGCTGCTGCTGTTGCTACTGTTTTTGTTGTTATTGCTGCTGCTTCTTTTGCCGTTGTTACTGCTCTTGTTGTTGTTGCTGCTGCTGTTGTTGCTATTACTGTTGTTGCTGCTGCTGATATTGTTGCTTTATTGGGGGTTACGACGACTGTCGTTTTAGTGCACGATCTGTCGTCTGTGTTGTGTGCGATCTATCGTCTGTGTTGAATGATCTACCGTATGTCTTGAATGATCTACCGTATGTGGTGTGAGCGATCTATCGCGTGTGTTGAATGATCTACCGTATGTCTTGAATGATCTACCGTATGTTGTGTGAGCGATCTATCGCGTGTGTTGAGTGTGATCTATCGTCTGTGTTGAATGATCTGTCGTTTGTGTTGTGTGCGATATATCATCTATGTTGTGCGTGATCTACCAATTCTCTTGTGCGGGTTTAGATCTCACTGGCTAATACACGTGACTAGTACACATGACCAGTAGCTTTGCCTAGTACCCAGAAAAAGTTCTTTGTATATGCTGTATGTTCTCCAGATCTGCAATATCACCGCCTCGAAAGGAACAGTTAGTGCAAAGCAATACGCCAGCCTAGAGAGAACAAGTGTTTTAAATAGGATTATCATTGGCTGGACTATATTATTGGATTGCAAAGAGGCATTTCATACTGTATTTCACAGATGAATGAGATAGAACGTTGAGTAGGCAAAAATAACAGGGAATGCGCAGCAGTGGACCAAAGGCTTTCTTACTGGAAAAGAGTCAAAGTTCGAAAAGAGGTGTCAGAATGGGAAACTGTAACAAGTGAGATCCCGCAAGGATTGGTAACGAAGCCAATATTGCTTTTGGTATACGTGAATGAGAAACTAGTCAAGATAGAGTTAATAATGTAACGATTAATGGGAAAAAAAACTGCTGAGGATGACGCTACAAATAGACAGGGACAAACTGGAAGTCTGGTCAGAGAAGAGATTACTTGCAAAATTGAGATTAAAGGGGTAAGAAGACCAGAAATTGAGTGAAGTCTCGGGACACAGGAGCTACAAACTTCGTTCGTAGAAAAAGACTTAGGGGTGAGTATACTGCCAAGACTATCACCAGAAGTACACGTCAATTGAGTAACCTCTGCAGCAAATGATCGTCTAACAAGTCAAAGGAATCTCAACAGAAACAATCACGGCCCTTTCTTGGGAGTATGCAGCGCCAACATAGAACCTTCACTGATAAAGCATGTCAAGAAGTTTCAAAAAGTTTAGAGGTATGTAACGAGGCAAGTCCCAAAGGTGAGGAAAAATAGGCTATGAGGGGAAGCTAAAGAAAGTGAACCTCACGACACCAGAGGACAAAAGAACCAGGGAAGACATAATAACGACATACATATTACTCAGGAGGACGTGACAAGGTGGATAGAGATAGATTGAGAGGCAAGGAATAAGCACTGCAGGAAGTTAAAAACACAGAGGAGTCACAGGGATGTCAGAAATTATTTCTTCAGCCTAAGGGTGGTCAGGAAGTGAAATGACCTTAACAAGTAGTGGAGGCAAAAGCCATACACAGTCTTAGAAACAAGTATAACAAGGGCAATGAGGCTAGAAGGTAGTAAATTCGCCAGCGGAAAGTTAATAGTCAATTCCAGGAAGTGTGATTCAACCCATACAATCACAAGAACGCACAAAAACGAAACAAAATCGTCAATAAAAATAACGAGAAAGAGAAGGAGCAAAGAAAGAGAGAGAAAATAAGGAAGAGAGCCCTGGGGATCGATCACCACAGACACACTCTTTGACTACGATTTATAGGCCAATTATCACAGCATCTGACCCATCTAGGAGCACCTATTATGGAGTACAAGACCATCAACCACAGTGCCTTGTTTTCATAAACAACCATCAAGACAACAATCACCTACAGTGCGTCTTCATAGGTAACCATCAAGACAACAATCACCCACAGTGCATCTTCATAGGTAACCATCAAGACAACAATCACTCACAGAGCGTCTTCACAGGGAACGATCAAGATAACAATCACTCACAGTGCGTCTTCATAAGTAACCATCAAGACAACAATCACTCACAGTGCATCTTCATAGGTAACCATCAAGACAACAATCACTCACAGAGCGTCTGACAGGGAACCATCAAGACAGCAATAGGCCACAGTAATATCAAGACATTTCCAAAAGGTCAGCATCTCATACTTCCGCCACAGATGCCTTAAAAACTGGTGTCTATAGGAACTCTGAAGCGATCTGTTGCTCACAGCCCGTGAAAAGGTCGATCTGAGAGATGTTTGTGCAGTGTGGGGTGTGTGTGTGTGTATGTACTCACCTAATTGTGATTGCAGAGGTCGAGACTCAGCTCCTGGCCCCGCCTCTTCACTGATTGCTACTAGGTCCTCTCTCTCTCTCTCTCTCTCTCTCTCTCTCTCTCTCTCTCTCTCTCTCTCTCTCTCTCTCTCTCTCTCTCTCTCTCTCTCTCTCTCTCTCTCTCTCTCTCTCTATCTCTCTCTCTCTCTCTCTCTCTCTCTCTCTCTCTCTCTCTCTCTCTCTCTCTCTCTCTCTCTCTCTCTCTGCTTCCTGAACTTTATCATACCTCGTATTAAAGCTATGTATCGTTCCTGCCTCCACTAAATCACTTGCTAGAATATGTGTGTGCGTGTGTGTGTGTGTGTGTGTGTGTGTGTGTGTGTGTGTGTGTGTGTGTGTGTGTGTGTGTGTCAGTTAAAACTAATCACTAGTCCATGAAATTACAGCTGCCTTGGGCTGTGTTCCGGTCTTGCATTTGATGGTATTTGTCGAGGGGAGTGAGGGAGGGCGACTGGGAGAAGAGGAACGGGAAAGAGGATGGGAAGTGGTAGAGAGTCGAAGAAAGGAAATGGAAAGAGGGAGGTTAGATAAATACATGAGTGGGTGTGGGTAGGTGTGAATTGGACGTGACTAGCTTGTGCTAGTAGGTCTAGCACAAGCTATGTGACCTGACCTAACTAGGTTGGGACTCATTGGCTTAAGCCAGTGGAAAACTTGGACTTGCCTCGCATAGGCCAGTAGGCTTGCCGCAGTGTTCTTTCTTTCTTATGTTCTTATGTTCTTTCAGTTATTAGCGATTAAAATATACATTGGAGATGAGGTTGAAGAAACTATGTTAAGCAGCTACGAGGTTATTAATAATAACATGTTCTCTCACTCGAGATTGAACTACCGTACAATATTCATATCTGTATAGAAGTTCAAATTACAGAGTTATGATAATGTTTTCTGCTGTAGCCAGCGTCTGCTTGCTTGTCTGTCTGTCTGTCTGCCTGCCTGCTTGACTGCCTGCTTGCTTGCCTGCCTAACTGCCAGCCTGCCTGCCTAACTGCCTACCTGCCTAACTGCCAACCTGCCTGTTAACTCCCTGCCTGCCTGTCTAACTGCCAGCCTCCTTAACAGACAACCTGCCTAACTGCCAGCCTGCCTAACTACCTGCCTGACTAACTGCCTGCCTGCCTAACTGCCTGCCTGCCTGCCTAACTGCCTGCCTAACTGCCTGCCTGCTTACCTGCCTGCCTGCCTAACTGCCAGCCTGCCTAACTACCTGCCTGACTAACTGCCTACCTGCTTCCCTAACTGCCAGCCTGCCTGCCTAACTGCCTGATTGCCTAACTGCCAACCAGTCTGCATAACTGCCTGCCTGCCTAACTATCAGCCTGCCTGCCTAACTGCCAGCCTGCCTAACTGTCTGCCTGCCTCCCTGCCTGCCTGCCTGCCTAACTGCCTACATGCCTAACTGCAAGCCTGCCTAACTGCCTAGCTGCCAGCCTGCCTAACTGCCAACCTGCCTGCCTAACTGCCTCCCTGCCTAACTGCCAGCCTGCCTACCTGCCTACCTGCCTAACTGCAAGCCTGCCTAACTGCCTAACTGCCAGCCTACCTAACTGCCTGCCTGCCTGTATAACTGCCTACCTGCCTAACTGCAAGCCTGCCTAACTGCCAGCCTGCCTAACTGCCTGCCTGCTTACCTGCCTGCCTGTCTAACTGCCAGCTTGCCTGCCTAACTGCCTGCCTGCCTAACTACCAGCCTGCCTACCTGCCTAACTGCAAGCTTGCCTAACTGTCTAACTGCCAGCCTGACTAACTGCCTGCCTGCCTGCCTAACTGCAAGCCTGCCTAACTTCCAGCCTGCCTAACTGCCTGCCTGCCTGCCTGCCTGCCTGCCTAACTGCCTGCCTAACTGCCTGCCTGCTTACCTGCCTGCCTGCCTAACTGCCAGCCTGCCTGTCTAACTGCCTGCCTGCCTAACTATCAGCCTGCCTGCCTAACTGCCTGCCAGCATAACTGCCTGCCTGCCTAACTGCCAGCCTGCCTGCCTAACTGCCTGCCTGCCTGCCTAACTGCCTGCCTGCATAACTGCCAGCCTGCCTAACTGCCTGCCTGCCTGTCTGCCTAACTGCCTGCCTGCCTAACTGCCTGCCTGCCTAACTGCCAGCCTGCCTGCCTAACTGCCTGCCTGCCTAACTGCCTGCCTGCCTAAATGCCAGCCAGCCTGCCTAACTGGCTGCCTGCCTAACTGTCAACCAGCCTGCCTAACTGTAAACCAGCCTGCCTAACTACCTGCCTACCTATCAGCCTGCCTGCCTACCAATCAGCCTGCCTGCCTACCTAACTATCAGCCTGCCTCCCTACCTAACTATCAGCCTGCCTGCCTACCTAACTATCAGCCTACCTGCCTAACTGCCTGCCTGCCTAACTGCCTAACTGCCTGCCTGCCTAACTGCCTATCTGCCTAACTGCAAGCCTGCCTAACTGCCAAACTGCCTAACTACCAGCCTGCCTACCTGCCTAACTGCAAGCCTGCCTAACTGTCTAACTGCCAGCCTGACTAACTGCCTGCCTGCCTACCTAACTGCAAGCCTGCCTAACTTCCAGCCTGCCTAACTGCCTGCCTGCCTGCCTAACTGCCTGCCTAACTGCCTGCCTGCTTACCTGCCTGCCTGCCTAACTGCCAGCCTGCCTGTCTAACTGCCTGCCTGCCTAACTATCAGCCTGCCTACCTAACTGCCTGCCAGCATAACTGCCTGCCTGCCTAACTGCCTGCGTGCCTGCCTAACTGCCTGCCTGCTTAACTGCCAGCCTGCCTAACTGCCTGCCTGCCTGCCTAACTACCAGCCTGCCTGCCTAACTGCCTGCCTGCCTGACTGCCAGCCAGCCTGCCTAACTGCCTGCCTGCCTAACTGCCTGCCTGCCTAAATGCCAGCCGGCCTGCCTAACTGGCTGCCTGCCTAACTGTCAACCAGCCTGCCTAACTGTAAACCAGCCTGCCTAACTACCTGCCTACCTATCAGCCTGCCTGCCTACCAATCAGCCTGCCTGCCTACCTAACTATCAGCCTGCCTCCCTACCTAACTATCAGCCTGCCTGCCTACCTAACTATCAGCCTACCTGCCTAACTGCCTGCCTGCCTAGCTGCCTAACTGCCTAACTGCCTATCTGCCTAACTGCAAGCCTGCCTAACTGCCAAACTGCCTAACTGCAAGCCTGCCTAACTGCCTGCCTGCCTGCCTAACTGCCTACCTGCTTACCTGCCTGCCTGCCTGCCTGCCTAACTGCTAGCCTGCCTGCCTAACTGCCTGCCAGCATAATTGCCTACCTGCCTAACTGCCAGCCTGCCTGCCTAACTGCCTAATTGCCTAACTGCCAACCAGTCTGCATAACTGCCTGCCTGCCTAACTATCAGCCTGCCTCCTAACTGTCAGCCTGTCTAACTGTCTGCCTGCCTCCCTGCCTAACTGCCTACATGCCTAACTGCAAGCCTGCCTAACTGCCTAACTGCCAGCCTGCCTAACTGCCAGCCTGCCTGCCTAACTGCCTCCCTGCCTAACTACCAGCCTGGCTAACTGCCTACCTGCCTAACTGCAAGCCTGTCTAACTGTCTAACTGGCAGCCTGCCTAACTGCCTGCCTGCCTGCCTAACTGCCTAACTGCCTAACTGCCTAACTGCAAGCCTGCCTAACTGCCAGCCTGCCTAACTGCCTGCCTGCCTGCCTAACTGCCTGCCTAACTGCCTGCCTGCTTACCTGCCTGCCTGCCTAACTGCCAGCCTGCCTGTCTAACTGCCTGCCTGTCTAACTATCAGCTTGCCTGCCTAACTGCCTGCCAGCATAACTGCCTGCCTGCCTAACTGCCAGCCTGCCTGCCTAAATGCCTGCTTGCCTGCCTAACTGCCTGCCTGCTTAACTCCCAGCCTGCCTAACTGCCTGTCTGCCTGCCTAACTACCAGCCTGCCTGCCTAACTGCCTGCCTGCCTGACTGCCTGCCTGCCTGACTGCCAGCCAGCCTGCCTAACTGCCTGCCTGCCTAACTGCCTGCCTGCATAAATGCCAGCCTGCCTGTCTAACTGCCTGCCTGCCTAACTGTCAACCAGCCTTTCTAACTGTCAACCAGCCTGCCTAACTGTAAACCAGCCTGCCTAACTACCTGCCTACCTATCAGCCTGCCTGCCTACCAATCAGCCTGCCTGCCTACCTAACTATCAGCCTGCCTCCCTACCTAACTATCAGCCTGCCTGCCTGCCTACCTAACTATCAGCCTACCTGCCTAACTGCCTGCCTGCCTAACTGCTAGCCTGCCTGCCTAACTGCCTGCCTGCCTAACTGCCTATCTTCCTAACTGCAAGCCTGCCTAACTGCCTAACTGCCAGCCTGCCTAACTGCTAGCCTGCCTGCCTAACTTCCTCCCTGCCTAACTACTAGCCAGTCTGCCTAACTGCCTGGCTAACTGCCTGCCAGCATAATTGCCTGCCTGCCTAACTGCTAGCCTGCCTGCCTAACTGCCTGCCTGCTTAACTGCCAGCCTGCCTAACTGCCTACCTGCCTAACTACCAGCCTGCCTGCCTAACTGCCTGCCTGCCTGACTGCCAGCCAGCCTGCCTAACGCCTAACTGCCTGCCTGCCTAACTGCCTGCCTGCCTGTCTAACTGCCTGCCTGCCTGCCTAACTGCCTGCGTGTCTAACTGTCAACAAGCCTGCCTAACTGCCTGCCTACATATCAACCTTCCTGCCTACCTAACTATCAGCCTGCCTGCCTACCTAACTATCAGCCTGCCTGCCTACCCAAAAGTCAAATGGCCCCGCCTAACGCCGCCATCCGCTTTTAACCGCCATCTTCCTGCCTGCGAATAACGCCAGCCGCCGCCTGCCTGCCAAAGCCTTTCGATAACGCCGGCCGCCAACGCCCCCCGCCCGTTTGCCAGCCTGCCTGCCGCCCAACCGCCAGCCAGCCGCCAACCAACCCAGCCTGCCTGCCTGCTTGGGAAAACGCCAGCCCCGCCCGCCCCAAAGCCTGCCTGCAAACCGCCGACGCCCAATGCCGCCGCCTGTCGCCTAATGCCCGCCGCATCGAGACTGAACTGCCCGCCCGCTGTTGCCTGGCGCCTGCTGCCAATGCCACCCCCAAAATGTCGTAATGCCGCCGATAACTGCCAGATGCCCAACGCCGCCTCCTTCGTAACTGCCTGCCGCCCCCTGCCAGTCTGCCCAACGCCGCCACTTAACGCCAGCCGCCAACGCCTGCCAGCCCCGGGTAGTTAACTGCCAGCCTCCCCCCCAACGCCAGCCTGCCCGCCCAACTGCCAACTTGCCTAACCGCCCTTTCCGCCTGCCTGCCAAAGCCAACTTGCCAACTTGGGCCCGCCGCCTGCCAACTGCCCAACGCCAGCCGCCCAACTCCCGCCACCAACTGCCACCCCCGCCCCCCAAAGCCGCCAGCCCGCCAACGCAGCCTCCCGCCAACGCCAGCCCCCGCCTAACTGCCAACTTGCCCAACCGCCCGCCAGCCTGCCTGCCTGCCAACCCCGGGGCCAAAGCCCGTGTAACTGCCCGCCACCTACCGCCAACTGCCAGCCGCTGCCTAACTGCCGGGGGTTGCCAATGCCTCCACCAACGCCAGCCGCCAAGCCCGCCAGCCCATGCCTAACGCCCGCCACCCCCATGCCCCAAAGCCAGCCCCCCGCCTAAGCCAGCCGCCGCCAATGCCAACTTGCCAACGCTCGCCAGCCGCCGAATGCCCCAATCCAGGCCGCCCCACCTGAAGCCGCTCACCCCGCCGTCCTAACTGCCCGTTCTAATCTCGCCCGCCTGCCCAACGCCCGCCTTTTTCCCAACTGCCCCGCCACCTAATGCCAGCCCGCCCAATGCCTGTCCTAATGCCCAACCCCCGGGCCCGCCCCCTTAATGCCCGCCCTTTTCCAATGCCGCCTACCCCAAAGAGCCCGCCCCAACGTGCCAGCCTGCCAATGAACCCCGGTTTTTGCCAACGGCCCCCTTTAATGCCGTCCAACGTGCCAGCCTGTGTTTAAACTGCCCAAACCCGCCTGGCCCAACCCAGGTTTTAATGTGTATAATGCCCGCCCGTAACCGCCGCCAGTCATGAACTGCCCCCATGCTTAAGAGTGCCTGCTTAACTGCCCGCCTGTTTTAATGTGCCTACTTTCAAATGAAGCTGGGTTTTAATGTGCCAGCCTGATGCCTTTTGAGTATGAAAGTCAGCCTGCCGTTTTTAACTGCCACCCGTAAGCTTGCCTCCCAATGCCAGCCGCAATTTGGCCCGTGATGTAATGCCGCCGCCTACCCCTGCCAGCCGTGCCCCCGCAGCCTTGCCTAAGCCAGCCTTTTTAACGCCGCCCCCCAAAGCCGCCCGTAACCGCCGCCTACCTAACGCCGGCCAAAGCCCCCAGCCGCCTGCCCTGCCGGGGCCGCACCCCTTCCCAATGCCAGCCCCCGCCTAACGTGCCGCCCGCCCCAACCCCCCAGCCGCCCAACTGCCCCGCCCCACCCAACGCCAGCCCCAACTGCCCCCGCCTGCCTCCAACGCCAGCCCCCCTAACTGCCCGCCACCCCCGCCAACCGCCCCGCCCCGCCTGTCCAACCGCCAGCCCGCCCAACTGCCGCCCCCCACCCCCAAATGCCGGCCCCCTAATCCCCCCCCTTTTCGCCGGCCCACCAATGCCAGCCCTTGCCCAACGGACCTTAAGCCCGCCCAGCCTGCCTTCCCCCCGCCAGGGTCGCCCCGGGCCCCCCAACCCGCCCCCCTCGCCAATCCGCCAGCCCCCGTAACTGCCTAACTGCCTGCCAGCCTGCCTGCCTAACTGCCAGCCTGCCTAACTGCCTGCCTACCTAACTGCCAGCCTGCCTAACTGCCTGCCAGCCTGCATGCCTAACTCTGCCTAACTGCCAGCCTGCCTGCCTAACTGCCACAATACTCACGTCAGTATGTCCGTTTTTTTTTTGTTTTTAAAATATTTCACTATTTTATTATTAACATATAATGAATTTAATAATGTTTTCAACATTCTCGCTTCCTGAACCTTGACGCTATAAGGCGAGAAGCAGGTAGAGTGAGAGGCAGGTTAGAGTGAGAGGCAGGTTAGAGTGAGAGGCAGGTTAGAGTGAGAGGCAGGTTAGAGTGAGAGGCAGGTTAGAGTGAGAGGCAGGTTAGAGTGAGAGGCAGGTAGAATGAGAGGCAGGTTAGAGTGAGAGGCAGGTTAGAGTGAGAGGCAGGTAGAGTGAGAGGCAGATAGAGTGAGAGGCAGGTAGAGTGAGAGACAAGTAGAGTTAGAGGTAAGTAGAGTGAGAGGCAGGTAGGGTGAGAGGCAGGTAGAATGAGAGGTACGTAGAGTGAGAGGCAGGTAGAGCGATAGGCAGGTTGGGCAGGATGGAGGGAGGCAGGTAGAGATTGAGTCTGGTAGGGAGGGCGCCATGTAGGGAGGGAAGGAGTCAAGTACGGAGGGAGTCAGGTACGGAGGGAGTCAGGTGGGGATGGAGTCAGGTAGAGAGGGAGGGAAGTAGGGAGGGAGTCTGGTAGGCCTACCCTGGTGAGGAGGAAGTTGCCATTATTATATCCATCATTTGTAACATGACCACATACCTCCCTGAACTTCCTTCCCCGTCGCTGTGATGGGAGGTGTGGAGGGGTTTGTTTGTGGGACGGGTGGGAGGCCTGGGCTTGGAAGGATGGAAAAGCGATTCAGGATGTGTGAGGGGAGGAAAGAGGTGGGAGTGAAGGAAGAGCAAGAATTGTGTTGGGTGGGGACGAGTTTGAAGGTGAGTCTGGAAGTGGGAGCAAGAGTGAGGGTGGGAGTGGCAGGTCGAATAAAACAGTAACATTAGTCGATCAATCTGATGTACAAACTCGTTTACATAACCTTCAGCTTATCAAGAAGTTCAACATTATTATCGTAACTGAGGGTAGACCAGACCTCAGTAGAGATGATTTCAAGCATCATCTTGATATGTAATATACTGCGGACTCTGCAAACCTAAGGATAGTTCAAGCAGGATCACTAGGCTTGTGTTTATCAAGTGTCACTAGTCTTTTTCAGTGTCCTTCAAAATGGGTTTTAGTCTCATCCTCAGACTTACTGCATAATGGTCACAGTTGAAGTCTTTGAGACTTGATTGAAGCAACAAATATTCTCTTACAACTTGGAGTCTAGTGCCGTATTTCTCATAGCTACCTGACAGGTCACTGGGTTCGCTAGGAACACACTAAAATATTAATTCATAATAAGTCGTTCGTTGGACGTAACATTCTTGACTCCAGTCTTATTAAACAGAGGTCAATACACACCATTAACTTAATCTTGGCATACTTAAAATGGCTGATTATATGATAAAGAATGTAGTCCACAGGTATATCTTTCATGCTGCCAAGTCAGGAATAATTCAGCCTTAACTCTGTCGTAATTAAAAGCGTCTCGTCATGGCACAGTAGTCATGTGGACTTTTAGCTGGCTGGATCTTACTGAGAATCTCCATCACCTCAGGTCCAATCATTAATTAAAGTGTCCTGTCAGAAGTTCAAACACCTCTCTTGTATCCTAGTTCCTATTCATCCTGTGATTTCTGTTACTTTTTAAGATGTGTGGACGATCAGACACAAGTGTTATAGCATTCCTTTCAATATTAACTATAATGATCAAGTAATACCGCACGAACACAATTTAAATTATACAAGTTAGCAGTTATATCACGGACATGTATAAATATTATAATGTATTATTTTACTGTTTCATTCAGCTCAGTGGACTATTAATCTGCCTAAAGATTAACGATTCAAATGAATCCTTCAAGAAGAAGACAGAAAATGCTAGAGACATCCCTGTAATCTCTGCTATAACCCTAACTCGACTTGACTTCGAAAACCCTTTGATTGCATTAAGAACTGCAAGGAACCCTTATCATATGCCTTAAATATTCTGTGAAGAAAGCGCCTGGATACTGCAGTTATCCCACATTCATTAAAAACCACCGATATAACCCCAGTCCATATAGACGGCAGCAAAGCATTTGCAAAACAAACAAAAAAAAAAAAAAATAGACTAATAACGCCGAAATTCCACATTATCAATATGGAGTTAGCTACAAGCTAACTGCAGGTTACATTGAGTTATCCCCCAAATGAAATACAAGTCATATCTCTACATATCACCTACAAGTTACCACGAGGTTAACTACATGTTACAAGCTACTGCCCCAAGTGACTATAATCACATGGAATCGCAACAGTTGCCAAACCCAGATCAGCATGGATTCAGAACAGGTCACTCCTGCCTCTCGCAGTTGCTGGACCATTACTTGGTCTTGGATACACTGGAAAGCAAGCAACAAGCAGATATAGTGCACACCGATTTTGCAAAAGCTTTTTACAAGTGCGACAATTAGGTAACTGCCCACAAAATGCATATGTTATAAATGGTATACAAAACCGACAACTTGATAAGTACGACACATGTGCAACTCCAAAGCATTTATTGACGAAACGTTTCGCCTTTGTTATAGACTTCATCAGTCGAATACAGAGATGATGACTCACACTCTTGGAGACATCTGCCTTGTTGGAAGATGAAGTGGAGAGTTAGCTTGATATAGTCAGTCCATCAACCCAGGTAAGAGAAGCTCACCCTCTTAACTCAAAGCTGAAGCAGTCGACCAGAGGTCCATACGAAGGAGAGTGACGAGCAGCATCCCACAAGACGAGGTCACAAGTGAGCCACGCCCACCGCTGGAAGCAGGTCATGATAAGCAGTGGTTAGCAAGTGTTGCTGAAAACATCCCTTGTACCAAGATACCATGATGACTTGGCCAAGATACCATAGTGACGATACAAAACAACTTTGTATCATACTAAAACTGTCAGTTTTTGTGCTTTCAAGAGTATATTATTCAGCAGCATAAAAAATAGGTCAAACGGAGTGACTTTGTATAATTTTTAGTTATTTTTCCCCAATTTTTAGTTATTTCTCGTAATATTTGGTAATTTTTCGTTATTTTTGATAATTTCCAGATATTTTTCATAATTTTTAGTTATTTTTCATGATTTTTAGTATTTTCCGTAATGAATAGTCTTAATAAAAGTAGAGGTTTCCTCTATTAGGCATTACAGGGAATGGAGAGCCTCGTATGATGCTAAAATGATCCGATTTTACATCTTCTAGTGGATATTCTGAATCAACATTGAAAATAGTTCCCCTGGTGTGATTTTAAGGAATTTTGAAAGTCCGGCCGAAAATGGCCGGATTTTCGGGGCGAAATTTGTTTTCTCTCAAAATGGAAAATGATCATGATGATACTGATTGTTGGATCAATTGCTTCACACAAACATGAAAAAAATCCTGTACATATAGCTTTTATTGAAGGTTATGAGTTTTTATTAGGTAAGTGTGCTGTCAAAGGCGCTTCAGACAATGAAAAATCAGACGAGAAAAAAAAAATTCTCGCGTGCAAGAAGAATAACTGGGAAGGTTGGCAGATGGATATTTACCTTCCTTACCAGTGGAACCCATGATGTCAAGTCAATGATGCCAATGATGTCAAGTCGATAATGTTACTCAAAACTTCTTTCCTTTTAGACTGAAATATTGTTGTGAACTAACGGTCCCTTCAAGACAAGCGAAATTGCAGAACTGGGAAGTGTACGTAGAACTTCACAGCTCTTACAAATTCAATCAAAAACCTTAATTACTCTGAATGCCTGACATCCCTCGTACTGCACTTCTTAGAATGTAAACGAAAAAGATACATAATGTTCTACATACTATCTGGAGCTTATCTGGAGAGAGTTCCGGGGGTCAACGCCCCCGCGGCCCGGTCTGTGACCAGGCCTCGACCAGGCTGTTACGGCTGGCCGCACGTAATCCAACGTACGAACCACAATCCGGCTGGTCAGGTACTGACTTTAGATGCCTGTCCAGTGCCTGCTTGAAGACAGCCAGGGGTCCATTGGTAATCCCCCTGATGTATGCTGGGAGGCAGTTGAACAGTCTTGGGCCCCTGACACTTATTGTGTTGTCTCTTATCGTGCTAGTGACATTCCTGCTTTTCATTGGGGGCATGTTGCACCATCTGCCGAGTCTTTTGCTTTCGTAGGGAGTGATTTCCGTAAGTTTGGTAGTCCCTGTATGATTTTCCGGTGTATATAATCATGTAGCTTTCCTTTCTGCGTTCTAGGGAGTATAAGTTCAGGAACTTCAAGCGTTCCCAGTAAATGAGGTGGTTTATCGCAGTTACGCGTGCACTGAAGATTAGGTAGGGATTGGCCCCAAATCTTCACACCGAAATAGCTACTCATGAACACAGGAGCCTTGGCAGGTTGTGCAAGATACATTCGATGAAAAGCAGGGAAGCAATATGAACACACTGAAAATTCAGTAAGTGTAAGGGGACCACGAATTTTCAACACCCTCCTTCCAAACATAATGAGGATTACCAACAGGCTCCTAGCTGTCTTCAAGATGAAAATACATAAATTCCTCAAATAAGTTCCTGATCAGCAGAACCATGGTGCATACGTCGGACTGCGGGTGGCTAGTACCAATAATCTGACCGACCAGGCTAGCAACCAGGAGGCCTGGTCTGAGACCGGGCTGCGGGGGCAGTGACCTTCGGAAGCGACTACAGGTAACTTATAGACGAGCCTTAATTGTTGACCCAGGCCCACCTTTTACCCAACTATCTGTCCCTTAAGTACCTGGTAACGTGGTGTCAAGTTCTTATCACTGTGGTACCTGGTAACGTGGTCTCCGGTACCTGTTATTGTGGTACCTGGTAACGTGGTCTCCGGTACCTGTTACTGTGGTACCTGGTAACGTGGTCCCCAGTACCTGCCACTGTGGTATCTGGTAACGTGATGTCCAGTACCTGTCACCATGGCACCTGGTAACGTGGTCTCCAGTACCTGCCACAGTGGTATCTGGTACCGTCATTCATAGTCGCCAACACCAGTGATTCTACAACTTAGTACCGTGGGTAATTCAATATCATTCACATCAATACGAATTGAAAATCACCCTAACGTATTTAAATTACCGTCCAATATAACAGGACTGAATTCGAGATCCAAAAACCTCAATTCTACACGCAGCCCCATCGTGCTACGAACATATATAGACAGTAAAACCGGTTTTGTAGGATCTAACCCATTCCCAGAACTCATTTTTTTACATAATATCCCTTAGTAAAATGATCCATACTCGTCTACATTCCTGTCCATACCAATTCACAAGCCTGCACCCAAACTAGATTTAAATTCCCCAGAGATCCCTTTTGAGATGAAGACAAAGCAGGTCTGGCTTGTGATATAGACACTAGTCCGTCAGATGCTCTTTTGTTCTCATAACAGGAGATACAGTTTGAGAAGACACATTTTAAGTCTCTTTTGATCTGCTGTGGGTTTGTCCATGCCCCCCCCCCCCTCACTGTTCTTTTCATTGTATCCATAGTGACTTGTTACCACTAAGGGTAACCCCACCGGGTATCGTTAGAGTCGCGTGAACACAACACTACAGAGTAGGGAAAAGGGAGAAGGGTGGAAAGAGGAGCTGATGAGAGGGGGATGGCAATGCAGGAAGATAAGAGGGGAGGGGAATTGACTGAGAAGAGGACTGGGGGGAAGGTAGGGTATTGAGGAGAGGGGGGAGGAGTAGGGAAAGGAAATTGAGGGGGAAGGGCATTGGAGGTCTGGAAGCCGAATGATGCATCAGTTCCCATTTTGACAGCTCAGCCCCAACAAACAGGTCGGTATTGCCCCCCGTCTGGGACAAGCATTATGCCACGGGTGTCCACTGCTACTGGTTTTATAACATCACACAAGAACAAGATTATGTAGCCTGAGTACCGAACATTTCTTGTAGCTTCTAGATAATCACCAGAGCCTGGAACATTCGCCCATCTAGTTACGAACAATAAAGCCAAGAACCGCCTGCACGTCTTTCATTATTGTTTTACACGAGCGAGTCGCATATGATATAATTTATTCCGGGAGGGGGGGGGGAGGAAAGCGAGAGAGTAATTACTGGTGGTGCGAGTCATAAAACACAGGAAAGAATGGAGCACATTTCAAACTTTGATGAATGTGCAGGTGATGTGTCATTCTTTTATATTATTCAGCCATTTGCTTGGCGAGCGTCGCCGCTAATCCATCACACTTGTTTCCCCGAGCGCTCGTTAAGCTCAGACCTCCACCGGAAGCTTGCAAAACGTCCGCACGATTAAAACCGATACACTCGCTTTTTTTTGTATTTTTTTTCTCTCTCTTCCGTTGTAAACAAAAGGCTCAACTTCTTTGCACCGAGGATTAAGAGAAGCTAGCCAAGGATCAATCATACGCAGCACGCAACGCACTAACAACTGTTTGTACAATTAGAATCCACATAAAATTTACAATCTTAATGCTGAAATGGCTATCGATACAAATTGTAAATAAAAATATGCAAGCGCTTATACAAAAATAAGAACAAAGTAAATACAAGGTTACCTTCCGAAGAGCGTTCAGAACCCATCTCGATCGATTTTTGAAAGCGACCGACAGGCGTCCATTGTGCCCCACTGTATTAATTCTAATCCAATAAGATCTCATTCATCAAGCTGGCCGATGCCGCCTTTGTCCGCATGCGGCCACCGTGAAAATTGTACAAAAAATCATAAAAAGCGGACAAAATGGATGGATCGGGTGGGTTCCCGTGTGTGTACGACCCAAACTTCTGATGTGTGATGGGCGGCCAGCTTGCAGTGGCGCCCACCCAGGTAATTATTATATATATATATATATATATATATATATATATATATATATATATATATATATATATATATATATATATATATATATATATATATATATATATATACATATATATATATATATATATATATATATATATATATATATATATATATATATATATATATATATATATATATATATATATATATATATCATATATATATATATATATATATATATATATATATATATATATATATATATATATATATATATATATATATATATATATATATATATATATATATATATATATATATATATATATATATATATATATATATATATATATATATATATATATATATATAATGATAAAGAAGAAGAAGAATATTTGTGGCAGGTGAGCAGCGGCGGACATGGGCAGACACTGCCATCAGAGGACAGGTACCCCGGCGGGTCCCCAACATTACTTAATGGTTGTCTCACACTATTAGGCTACAACGTTTCCGGATACTTTTGAATATTAGATTTTCTTTTACTGATAGTTTCGCAGGTTTATCATTCTCTTATCCAAGACGATGATGACGATTACTGTCAGTGATGTCTAGTCTGTGTTAGTCTCAACATCCTCTCTCACTGTATTTAACATTTTTGAAGTTATTGTAGACAAATAACTCTGTAATTTGAGAGGCTCTTTTTTTTCAGGTGATCATGTAGACGATACAGAGCTCTTGTCTATACAAAATAGCACAACACACGTAAGAACATGGGTAAAGCTCACAAAAATAAAATACTGGTACACAAATACAAAACAGAACACAACACAACACAAATACTGTCACACCAAATTAAACCAACATCCCTTAAAAAAAAATTCCTTTTAAAAGTCATTGTCAAAAGACTCAAATAAAATTTCCCCGAAATCCCTAAAGACACACGAGTAATTAAAAATAAAAACACGACGAAAGCAAAAAGGAAAAAAACATAAATAATAGACAAACAGTTTAAATACGTTCTACAGTCAGTGTTACGTCACTGTCTACAGAGAGAGGGAGGGACTGGAGCACCTACAAACAGGTGACTAGGGAAAAAAATAAACACAGAAGCAGTATAATGTGATCCTTTATTGACAACGTTTCGCCCACACAGTGGGCTTTATCAAGTCACAAACAGATCTACCTGGGTGAAAGGTACGTGAATATTTATAGGATGGAGTCAGGTGGAGAATCCTGGGTAGGTTGGATCTGTACCTGCATGTGACAATCTTCCGAGTAGGGTGATAGAGGCTAGGACCTCGGGTAGCTTTAAAAAGAGATCGGACAAATATATGAGTAGACCTTCTGCAGTGTTCCTCCATTCTTATGTTCTTATGTGAGATAACAAAGAAATTTCTTTGCAAGGGGTTCAGCTATGTTACAAAAGCCATTGTTTTGGTCGAAGTTGTTGGATGTACAGATGAGTGGTGATTCCAGGATTCTTAAAGGAGGAGAGCCAAACAATCACAACCTCCGAGCCATGTATAACATGCTGCTCGTCTGTAGGGCCCACTGGGCCCGTCACTTGCTGAGGATGTATATGGTCTTTGAAGTCATATTGAGCAAAAAAATCTTTTGCAGGGCAAACTCAAAATAGTTGCCTTCACCTCGGCATCTGCCCATTCATTTCCCGGAACACCAACATGGCCCGGGACACCAACATTGCCTTGGACACAAATAGAATTTTATATCCTTTCGAATTCTGCAATACCTCAGTGGTGGTACCATTCCTAATGGGCGCCAATATCATCCAAGGATACTGCTAACACCCAATGGTGCTTCTGTCTTCATAAATGATATCACCCTTGTCAAATTTTGTCCAATGGAGGGTACTGTCACCCTCTGTCAAGTTCTGCCACGTGGAGAGTACTGTCGCCCCCGTCAAGTTCCGTCATGTAGAAAGTACTGTCACGCGCCTCCCCCTCCCTCTATGCAGACCAAAAATAGAGAGAAGCGGGTGTAAGGTGACCCTCGCTGGATAATGACGTTCCTCTTGTTGATAAAGAATACTAGCTAGTCTGCTAGTGGTAGTGTTTATGTTAGACACGAGCCACGACCTCTGCAGCAAGGTGTGGTAGGCCTGGGGACCAGGCCTACCACACCAAGCCTACCACACTAGGTCTACCACACCAGGACACCCACAGCAGGACTACTACCACACCAGAGCAGCTACACCAGGATAACCACACCAGAACAACCACACTAGGCCTATATTGCGACCTCAGAGAAAGGACACACTAACTATTTTGTATATATTGCCTGTTCATATAATTTTATATTGCTGTTTTCATTAATAGCTAAAATGTAAATTTCATTCTTTATATTAATATTTGACTTATTATATTAGCTTATGAATGTAGACAGGATGTAACAACAACAACTCTCATTGTGAAGTTAAGACACATGTGCAACATCTGGGTATCTTTATTGTAGACGTTTCGCCATCCAGTGGCTTTATCAATACAAATTCCAGGACATAACTTGAAGACAGTAGGACTATATACAGAAGATGAGGTAATCAGTCCCTCAACCTAGGAGTAGGTGCAAAGAACACCGTAGTCGTGGAGATTCTGAAGCAGAAGTAAGGAGCCTGGCACTTATATAGCTTATATAGTTATAGCTTGTATAGTTCTACTGTCTTCTAATTATGTCCTAGAATTTGTCTTGATAAAGCCACTGGATGGCGAAACGTCTACAATGAAGATACTCAGATGTTGCACATGTGTCTTAGTTTCATCTTGTCGGTATTATATACCATCTTGCACAACTCTCATTGTGCTCATTGTTGGAGAGTTATGATTGGTTGCCAATTCTGCTAACTACCTGCCCGCTTGTTTCGCAGTTGGTGTCAGGGGTAAGCTGCTACAAGTCACCTGACGTCGGGTCTGCAGGTCTTTCCTCTCCCTCTCTAGCTGTTTCTGATGGAGGCAACATACTCTTTCTCAGCTTGTGTCATTTAGACTCTGTTTTCAGTAATGTCTCTGTTGGTGAGCTGGGACATACATCTCGTAACTCTATGCAACTCAGTTCACAGAGCATTATTTAGACTTAACATGTGTTATGGAGAGACTCTATATTTTTGGTCCCTAGTTCAGCTTTCGACCTACATTTATTCTGGCATCTATGCACTGTCATAGTCGCGTAATTGGAATTGCTGAATTCAGTTTGAGCAATAAGGGAGTTTTATGCCTTTTGTGAAGGAACTGTTGAAGGCCTGCAATTAGGGTCGTTTTTGTCTCCTTGATTCCTTGCGTGCGATGTGCTGTTCACTGCTGCTTCGAGAATTATTGCTGTTTGGTAAATGGGTTGCCATATTGCTCAGGCAAGCTGTTTGTTTGCCTCGATGGTCGGAAGTTACATTATATAGGGACTTGTTGTCAGTCACATTTTAAGTCTAAGTCGAGTCGGTCTGAGCACATACCTAGCACTTACACACACACACACACACATCATTAGTCTTGTACTCTGAAGACATTATGGCAACGTACCACATGGTACTTATAAGGAGTTGTACAGTATCTTATCAAGTGTGCACACATGTACAGAATGACTATGATATATAAGTATTCCAAGTTATATTCCAAGAGTTGTATAGAGCTTATCTCCTTTATTATTCAAACTACATTAATTGTAATAATTACCCCTTTGTTATTAAAAATATCAACTTTTATTTGGTTGGTTTGTATTCATCCACCTGCTATCCATGAAAGCGCTATTGAGAAGCCACATAATTTACTGGATAAGTGAACTATAATTCTCTCTGACTAACTCTTATAAAACCAGAAACAGGGTAGATAGTAGAGAGGGATCATTAAGCTGAACTTCTAGTATTCTCTGGAGATATTATTTAGTTGATGTCGTATTTTGTTACAGCCTACTAAAATACACCAGAATTATCCCACCAGACTAGGGAAGACTTGTTTATAACATACAAAATACTCAGATAACAACACTCTTCCAAGTTTGGTTGACTCATCCGAACAGTAGTTAAAATTGTGGCACGGAAATCCAAGCCTGGATTGTCACCCGTGGTTGCATCACCGGCAGTTATGCCCAGGCATTATGACCAGTGCCACCCGTGACTACACCACCGGCACTTACCACCAGACATTATGACCATTGCCACCTACGACCACAACACCGGTACTTACCACCAGGCACTGTAACCTACGTCAACGAGGAACAAATTAACAAATGCTGAGAGTGCCACTAGCAAGTAGCTTCCTGGCACCCAGAACCGCCCTGAATGATTAATGCCCCTACGCAAGGGGGGTGCGGGGTTATAGACACACATTCATCATGCTGGTATTGATAGCAACAACGCGAGCGCCCGAATGATCAATTGCCACATAAATACGTCTCGTCTTAGAATTATATACATTGGTTATTCATAAGTCATTGGAGGTATGACTTTGGGTGATCAGATGAGCTTAGGGAACAAGAAGGTGGTAAACTGTGTGTCACACTGTGGGTGGCTGTCAACGAAGGGTTATGCTGGAATGGTCACGCAGTTATACCTCACCACTTGGTGTGTATATTCCTCATTACCTGGTATATACACACACACCACCTAGTGGAGCTTCCGTCCATTAAAAGGTAGGAGGAAAAATGTAGAGCGGTAGTTTCACTTAATAACCGTGTAAAGCGGTAAACCCCCTGTGGGTTATTAAGTGCAAATATGGGTGAAGGCTCGAGCCTTCGTCCGCGAATTACTAACAACTTGACTTACCTACAACATTTATTATATTTATTATTGTTTTGTAGACACAGGGGAACGCCTAAGAAACGGGTCTGAACCAAGGAAGAAAATAAGATTTTGTTCGGATTTTTAACCCCGGAGGGTTAGCCATCCAGGAGAACCAAGAAAGTCAGTGCGTCATTGAGGGACTGTCTTATTTCCATTAGGGTCCTCAATCTTGTCCCCCAGGATGCGACCCACACCAGTCGACTAACACCCAGGTACCTACATACTAGGTGAACAGCCCATCAGGTGTAAGGAAACGCATCGAAATGCTTCCACCCCGCCGGGAATCGAACCCGGGCCTTCCGCGTGTGAAGCGAGAGCTTCGCCAGCCAGGCCACGGAAGTCTGTCTGCGTTTCCTTGGATCGAGAGCACTGCAGAGAACAACAAGTCACCTTGCTGTATGTACGCAAATGTCGAATACGTTAGTGAATGATATTAAAGTGTGGAAAGTGAACGTAAAGTGAAGGAAGACTCAACCCGCACATAGGAGAGAGAAACCATACCACGGGTGGGGTTTGAACCCGCGATCAGAAAGTCACAAAACTCCAGACCGACGCGTTAGCCACTGGACCAGCTGGCTACGATAAGGTTCATCCAACTAGGTATATTTGTACACCATAGGAAGGGTACCTGGTCCAGTGGTTAACTCGACAGTCTGGAGTTTAGTGACTCTCTGACCGCGGTTTCTAACCCCACCCGTGGAATGGTTTGTTTGCAATCGTGTCATTACGATTTTGTGAGTCATAGGAGAGAAGCTTATGACGACGTTTCGGTCCAACCTGGACCATTAACAACCACACAAGGAATAATCTTCTGGCACCACCATGATAAACGTTTGCTTGAGGTTCTGAGAGCCACCACATATCCATCCTTATCTCATCACGTTTGTTGTAAATTCGCCAGTTCCTATTAGTCAGCTGTGCCTCGATCCATCACCACAAAAAAAAAAAATCTCGTCCAGTACAATATGCAACAACTTTGGCAGTTTTCTGTGTTGGGCTATCAAAAGCCTTACTAGGATTAAACCACAGAGATGGAGACCATATGGGAGGACTGCTCTTCCGTAAACAGTACTTCAAGACGTGTGGAGAACTCGGTCAAGAACTTAATATCCTGAGACCAAAAGTTATGGAAGTAACGGAAAGAGGAAAAACGTGTAACGTAGTGGGTGAAGGTAAATATTAATGTATGACTGCCAGCGAGGTCACGGCACTCCTGAGACTTAACTACTGCCATTTCTTGTGTTATTCGTGACTAGTTTTGAGTTTTTTAATTAATCTGGCAGCATGCCCTGAGGGAAGGCTTCCATGCTGGTGGACAGGGGGGGGGGTTCTCACACGTGGGAGCAGTACTCAAGACATGAGAGCAGTACTCAAGACATGAGAGCAGTACTCAAGATGTGGGAGCAGTACTCGAGACACAGAAGATTATGTAGGTGTTGTAATTAAAATTCAGAATTTTAAGCTGAATCTTATCATTTTAAAGGCTTTTAACAAGCCTGCCAAAATGTGTCGTTCATAAAGAATTTAGGATTAAGGTAGAGTGTTTTCTCAGCAATTCTTGTATTCAACGAGTACAAGATAATACTTAAAACTGAGATTTACTGTAAGAATAAACAGGAATTCCATGGGAGTCCCTAGTACTGGCTACCATGAGTGCCACCATGACAGCATTGAGCAGTCTACATAATTTTCCGAAATCTAAGATGGCCGCCAAAACATTGGGCATATATTGTTTTGCTATACTTTTTTGACCATAACTTCTAACATGATGCTTTACTCGATGGTTTAAATACCTGAACCTGATTCATCCCTTCATTTCTGGTTACCTATTTTACGCTGTCAAATGCACCAGGAAGATTTAAGTCTGACATCTTAACATCGCATTCACGATAGTAAAACTCTTGCATTTAGTGTATATATATCTTTAGACTACATTTACATACAATTATCATATAAAATTGAAACTGTGAATATTAAATTTGCTACAAAACTGATCGTTATATAAAAGAAGGTTAATTCTTTAATGATTGCATAGTTGGGTGTTGATTAAAAAAAAGGTAAATACGGAAAACCTGCTACAAATAAAAGTTCACTGATGGTAACAAGGATTGTATAACCAAATTCAGTTTCTAAAGGACAACTGCTGCTTATTCTCGTCTTCAGCTTCCAGGGAAACACTGTTAAAGTGTCGAAGAAGAACCGAAAAGTAGTTTAAGTTTCTCTTATGTGAGGGTTATTTGTATATTGTTCCAGTCAGGGTATTCTTTATTAGTTGTTATATCCCTAGCAGCTGAGCAGTAGCAATAGCTCATGCATGGCAAACTAGCAGAAAAAAACAGCTGCATGTCTTTCGGGCATATACCTGTTGAGTTTGGCAGTAGCATGTGATAACCTTCAGCAATGCTGGAAGAGCAGAACTGAGGACGGGCACAGGGCGATTATCTTTCATTTTCCAGTCAAAATCCAGTTAATAATCTGCATCTTTCCCCAGGTGTGGCCCGATTATGGGCAGGTAGAAATGGAATGCCAAGCTCTCATCAATCAGCGGAAGAGTTTTGATTGTGGCGCTGCTCCTTCTTCCTTCATGATTTCATAACGTAGTTCATTCATCCTAGTAAATGACTGAGATCCCTGAAGTTTTTTTCAAAAACATCTTCCAGTATTAAAGATATCAGCCTTAGAAGTACCTGCTTTACCCCAGTATGATTACGAGTCTTTAAAATTTGTAAGATTTTAATTTTGCCTCTGTTAAATGAGTATAACACTGCCACAACCTGTGACAGTGTCATATCTAGCAGCTAGAGACCAACCACCTGTCATACCTAGCAGCTGGAGACCAAACACCGATCATACCTAGCAGCCAGAGACCAACCACCTGTCATACCTAGCAGTTAGAGACCAACCACCTGTCATACCTAGCAGCTAGAGACCAAACACCTGACATACCTAGCAGCTAGAGACAAACCCGCACTCACAACAACACACTGCCATCCTTTGAGATTACACAATTTCGCATGTAACACGTGCGTCTAGAGATGCAAATCTACTGTCAAATTTAATAATGATATACCCAGGATTTTAATATACTTCTCACAGTATATCAGTGATATCCGAATTGTATCTGAATGAAAAAGGTGGAGAGTCAATGGAAAAATTTTATATTTTGTGAGTAGTGACGTGATTATCAGAGCGGTTTTTATTTTGCCACATTCAGACCACTTTGATGATGTTGCATCTGAGTTTTCTGGACTTTCCATAGAATACAATCATTCAATATCTAATGAGAGGTCCCTTGACCAACAGCCAGAGAGAGTGAGAGAGAGAGAGAGAGAGAGAGAGGGAGAGAGAGAGAGAGAGAGAGAGAGAGAGAGAAAGAGAGAGAGGTCGACTTTTTATGGGGAGGGTAGTGAAATGTGCTGTATGACACTGGCACTAATTCACTTAGTTACGAGTTCCCTGGATCAAGAGCCTCTCACAGGCATCAAAGCACCCCCACTCCTGCCTCTAAAGGTCACCATATACTCATAGGAGGCCCCTAGTAATCGCTTACTACAAACATAATATACAAACAAGACGGTTGCAACTACAGCAGTACCAATTCGGGGCCTCCTACCAGCGAATCACCCTGAATAATAAATGATGATTTAGACAACAGAACTGCAACAGGCTTGAAAAAGAGGTTGTGTGGCACAGGTTCCCAGAACCCGAGGTGAACACTTCTTACATGTCTCTCTCTCTCCCACCACTCTGTTCAACACTCACGCCTGAATCCCTGCTTTTTACTCAACATTTCCGAGTGATTATATATGTTTTATAATTTGTTACACAGAGTGACCATGTGTCGACCTACTTGTGTGTGTGTGTGTGTGTGTGTGTGTGTGTGTGTGTGTGTGTGTGTTCGTTACCTCAGTGGTAATTTTACAGCACCATCCATTAAAATTAATGTAGAATATGAAGAGCACAACCAACTACCGTTCTAGAAGGTGTTGCTGCTTATTAACAATAAATAACAGGCATAATTCACTGTGTACAAAACCTGCACACACACACACACACACACACACACACACACACACACACACTGACACAAAACAGAAGACAATGTAATTGTAACGATGGAAACAAAGAATATCTACTCTTGTTGTCGGAAGCCTCCACATTACCACAGGACGGTGCAAGGCAAGCTTGCTGTAACATTACCACAGGATGGTGCAGGCAAGCTTGTTGCAACACATTTGCAATGCTCTCCATAACTTTTGGTTCGCCCTCACTTGATTATTTCCCTTCAGGTTACTGCAGCTGGTGACAGCGTCATCAAGGAACCCTCCACGATTCTTCAGCCATGTGTGACCCCACACATGCCTTGTGTGCAACACGGAGGAGATGTTGCTGAAGCACGACTTGTGATGAGTTAAAGCCCTCCATTTGCCGGCTCTTCTGTGAACTCATCATTCATCTGGCTTCCTTAACAGTGGCTGGTGTGCTGTAGTGGTTATAAATTAAACAACGGATCACTGGCATGAGCTTTGCAACAGAGGGGCTAGAGTGTTGCCTAGTGCAGCTAACGCAGGTTAGGTAAGGTTTGTCAGGAAAGAGGACAAGTGATAGGGGTTGGATTTGAGTAAGACTTGTATTTGAGTTGGTGGGGTTGTCACGTCTTGCTGCCTGGGTAACATTGATAAAGGGTTGAACGAATATTTTTGTTAATGGGTTTGGATTTGACAGAGACTTGCCAAGTATGGACAGGTAGTCCAGTTGCAGTGTTCCTTAGACCTGTTGCAATTTTCCACCTTGCTTATGTTTTTATGCCCTTCTTGCTCACATAATGACTCTAACAACATGCAGATTGAAGAAACAGGTATAGATACTCAAAAATCCGGGAAAAGGGTATTACTGTACAATTGCTATGGATCCCAACACACACTGAATTACTCCTTCATGATAAAGATGACATGTCAGCCAAGAAAAGTAACCTGAAGGAGAATGTAGAATATAACTTTGGTATATCCGTGTTTAGTATTAGGAATAATATTAGGAGAGGGGTAAATATTGAAAATTAATGTTATAGGAATGCAATTAGAAGCCTGAGTAGATCTATAACTCACTACGATGCCATGAATTTAGATAAGTACGTTTATGGAGCAACTTGCAATGTATGCAAACTGATTGATGTTCCAGTGGTTAGGTTTAGGCTTGGTTACAAGTAATTCTGGCAGTCTGGAAGACACAAAGATGATCAAACTAAATGCAAAGTATGTGGCCAACCCTGTGGTTACTATCTTGAACACTAGGTGCTTAATTGTCCAATTATCGAGGAATGTAGAAATAGTATAACAACGTATGTGACATGTCAAGATATCTTATTAATGAAAATAAGATACCAGGTATATTTAGCAAATCTCCTAAATTTGTTTGCAACAGGTAAGTGACCTGTAGATATAAATCCAGATGTACTCTTGTTAATCCTTTTGGGGCCTAATTCCTAGGCCTTTTATGTATCCATATACTCTTGCACTCCCATCCACAGGGTGGATATGGGATGCACAATAAACTAGCCACTTCAGTGGCAAAATCTAAAAATCTAATGTCCCTATGTTCTAAGTGTTCCCTGACGTGGGTCTTAGTCATATGATGACCCGCAGTTGGCAGTTGGAGCCTTCCGCCGGCTTACCGGGCCACCCCTTTTAAAAACTATGGTTATCATTATAACCATTTCTAATTAGGTGGTATTTGTGGGACTAATTCCCTGGCTTCCCACGCCAGGGAATCAGGCCCACTACAACCAAAGCCTTGATTCGGTATTACATTCTGTAAGGGCAGTAAAAACAAGGGAGCGTTGCATCTATCTGGAATCAACCTCTGAGAGAAGGATCCAGCATCCATGGATGAAAAGTCCTGTGTCAGATGCTGTAAAGCAGGACGTTCGTTAAGTCAACTTCGTCGACAGCGTCTTGCATCATCGTAGTGTCCAGCTCCTGGTAGCTGCATGTGAATGGTATACAGCACCGACAAGATGAAGAATTAGACACATGTGCAACATCTGGGTATCTTTATTAGTAGACGTTTCGCCATCCAGTGACTTTATCAGTACAATAAATGGACATAACATATACAAAAGATGTGGTAATCAGTCCCTCAGCCTAGGCTAACATAATATGCTTAGGTTAGAATACAACGTTCATAGCATAGGTGTATTCTTAGGGAATTAGGGAATACAGCATTAATAAATTAGATGTATTCCAGCAAGGGCGAGCGAGAGGAGAGAGAGAGAGAGAGAAAGAGAAAGAGAGAGAGAGAAAGAGAGAGAGAGAGAGAGAGAGAGAGAGAGAGACAGAGAGACAGAGAGACAGAGAGACAGAGAGAGAGAGAGAGAGAGAGAGAGAGAGAGAGAGAGAGAGAGAGAGAGAGAGAGAGAGAGAGAGAGAGAGAGAGAGAGACAGAGAGAGACAGAGAGAGAGAGAGAGAGAGAGAGAGAGAGAGAGAGAGAGAGAGAGAGAGAGAGAGAGAGAGAGAGAGACAGACTTCGAGGACAGCGTGAAGCAAGCTTTTATGCCACAAGACGGGCAGAAAGCAGCAACTTCACTCTGGCTGTACCCTTATCCAGAACATCACTCCATCTGAGATCATACATACCCAGGATGACTCGAGTATGGAACACATTCGTACAGCATAATGATGTCAACGAGATAAAGTCAGTTGATCAAATGAAAATGCTGGCCCACAGATGGCTCCAACTTCATCCTGTTTCCTACTTGTATGTCTCATAACAATAAAAATGCTTTCAAATGAGCTGATGTAGGTAACAGCTCTTAGCTTGTCAATAAAGTTAGGAATCCTTAACCTGTAAATAGCTTGTCAATAAAGCTAGGGATCCTTAACCATGTCAAATCCTGTGTAACAGAGAGAGAGAGAGAGAGAGAGAGAGAGAGAGAGAGAGAGAGAGAGAGAGAGAGAGAGAGAGAGAGAGAGAGAGAGAGAGAGAGAGAGAGAGAGAGAGAGAGAGAGATTAAACAAGGTCGGGGGTGTGACTAAAAGAGGGCGAAGAAAAGAAAGCAGAGTAAGAGGAAGGAGAAGAAAAGGAAGGAGAAGAAACGAAGGGAACAGGGGAAGGAGAATAAATGACGGGAATAGAGGAGAGAGAAGAAATGAAAGGAACAGAGGAGGGAGAATAAAAGCAGAATATCTATAGCTACAATTAATATTGATAACAGATCTGCTGATGAACGAGACACCAGGAAAATACACCTCGATGTCTGACTACCTCAGTGTATACACACCGAGAGGTATACCTATATTAGTGCATACACCTCGAGAGGTACACCTATATTAGCGTATACACCCCGAGAGGTATACTTACCTCAGTGTATATACACCGAGAGGTATACCTATATTAGTGCATACACCTCGAGAGGTACACCTATATTAGCGTATACACCCCGAGAGGTATACTTACCTCAGTGTATATACACCGAAGTTTGAGTTCCCTCATTGGTGTAGTTTAGGTTACGTGCAGCCTGAACGACACCCTCCGTGAATACGATAGGCTTCAAACCCACTGCAACAGCCACTCCTCACTAAATCACAGAGAAAAAAGGGGGTTTTAAAAGACCAAACCCGAAGTGGTTTGGTTACTTAATCTCTCTTATCCATCTCTCCATTTCCACGATTATTATTTACAACTTGATACTGCGTCAATACCTATCCGTGATTCTCCTAGCCAATTCTATCCTGTCGTCCGTTCTGTTTTGCCTCACTGCCTATCCTTCATCCTAACCGGTTACAAGACCATAAAAGGAAACAGTACTTCAGTAATTTAATGAATATAAAGATTGTAAGATGTGTAGTCCGGTTAATGTTGACTTTGTTAACTTTACCACTGAGAGGTAAATATCATGTGGAATATGATATATCATGATGATGGGAGGTGTTAGGTAGTGGGTGAGCCAGTGGTGGTGGGTGAGCCAGTGGTGGTGGGTGAGCCAGTGGTGGTGGGTGAGTCAGTGGTGGTGGGTGAGTCAGTGGTGGTGGGTGAGTCAGTGGTGGTGGGTGAGTCAGTGGTGGTGGGTGAGTCAGTGGTGGTGGGTGAGCCAGTGGTGGTGGGTGAGCCAGTGGTGGTGGGTGAGCCAGTGGTGGTGGGTGAGCCAGTGGTGGTGGGTGAGCCAGTGGTGGTGGATGAGCCAGTGGTGGTGGGTGAGCCAGTGGTGGTGGGTGAGCCAGTGGTGGTGGGTGAGTCAGTGGTGGTGGGTGAGTCAGTGGTGGTGGGTGAGTCAGTGGTGGTGGGTGAGTCAGTGGTGGTGGGTGAGTCAGTGGTGGTGGGTGAGCCAGTGGTGGTGGGTGAGCCAGTGGTGGTGGGTGAGCCAGTGGTGGTGGGTGAGCCAGTGGTGGTGGGTGAGCCAGTGGTGGTGGATGAGCCAGTGGTGGTGGGTGAGCCAGTGGTGGTGGGTGAGCCAGTGGTGGTGGGTGAGCCAGTGGTGGTGGGTGAGCCAGTGGTGGTGGGTGAGCCAGTGGTGGTGGGTGAGCCAGTGGTGGTGGATGAGCCAGTGGTGGTGGGTGAGCCAGTGGTGGTGAGTGAGCCAGTGGTGGTGGGTGAGCCAGTGGTGGTGGGTGAGCCAGTGGTGGTGGGTGAGCCAGTGGTGGTGGGTGAGCCAGTGGTGGTGGGTGAGCCAGTGGTGGTGGGTGAGCCAGTGGTGGTGGGTGAGCCAGTGGTGGTGGGTGAGCCAGTGGTGGTGGGTGAGTCAGTGGTGGTGGATGAGCCAGTGGTGGTGGGTGAGCCAGTGGTGGTGGGTGAGTCAGTGGTGGTGGGTGAGCCAGTGGTGGTGGGTGAGTCAGTGGTGGTGGGTGAGCCAGTGGTGGTGGGTGAGCCAGTGGTGGTGGATGAGCCAGTGGTGGTGGGTGAGCCAGTGGTGGTGGATGAGCCAGTGGTGGTGGATGAGCCAGTGGTGGTGGATGAGCCAGTGGTGGTGGGTGAGCCAGTGGTGGTGGATGAGCCAGTGGTGGTGGATGAGCCAGTGGTGGTGGGTGAGCCAGTGGTGGTGGATGAGCCAGTGGTGGTGGATGAGCCAGTGGTGGTGGGTGAGCCAGTGGTGGTGGGTGAGCCAGTGGTGGTGGATGAGCCAGTGGTGGTGGATGAGCCAGTGGTGGTGGGTGAGCCAGTGGTGGTGGGTGAGCCAGTGGTGGTGGGTGAGCCAGTGGTGGTGGGTGAGCCAGTGGTGGTGGGTGAGCCAGTGGTGGTGGGTGAGCCAGTGGTGGTGGATGAGCCAGTGGTGGTGGGTGAGCCAGTGGTGGTGGATGAGCCAGTGGTGGTGGGTGAGCCAGTGGTGGTGGGTGAGCCAGTGGTGGTGGGTGAGCCAGTGGTGGTGGATGAGCCAGTGGTGGTGGGTGAGCCAGTGGTGGTGGGTGAGCCAGTGGTGGTGGGTGAGCCAGTGGTGGTGGGTGAGCCAGTGGTGGTGGATGAGCCAGTGGTGGTGGGTGAGCCAGTGGTGGTGGGATGAGCCAGTGGTGGTGGGTGAGCCAGTGGTGGTGGGTGAGCCAGTGGTGGTGGATGAGCCAGTGGTGGTGGATGAGCCAGTGGTGGTGGGTGAGCCAGTGGTGGTGGGTGAGCCAGTGGTGGTGGGTGAGCCAGTGGTGGTGGGTGAGCCAGTGGTGGTGGATGAGCCAGTGGTGGTGGGTGAGCCAGTGGTGGTGGGTGAGCCAGTGGTGGTGGGTGAGCCAGTGGTGGTGGGTGAGCCAGTGGTGGTGGATGAGCCAGTGGTGGTGGGTGAGCCAGTGGTGGTGGGTGAGCCAGTGGTGGTGGGTGAGCCAGTGGTGGTGGATGAGCCAGTGGTGGTGGATGAGCCAGTGGTGGTGGGTGAGCCAGTGGTGGTGGGTGAGCCAGTGGTGGTGGATGAGCCAGTGGTGGTGGATGAGCCAGTGGTGGTGGGTGAGCCAGTGGTGGTGGATGAGCCAGTGGTGGTGGATGAGCCAGTGGTGGTGGGTGAGCCAGTGGTGGTGGATGAGCCAGTGGTGGTGGGTGAGCCAGTGGTGGTGGGTGAGCCAGTGGTGGTGGATGAGCCAGTGGTGGTGGGTGAGCCAGTGGTGGTGGGTGAGCCAGTGGTGGTGGATGAGCCAGTGGTGGTGGATGAGCCAGTGGTGGTGGGTGAGCCAGTGGTGGTGGATGAGCCAGTGGTGGTGGATGAGCCAGTGGTGGTGGATGAGCCAGTGGTGGTGGGTGAGCCAGTGGTGGTGGATGAGCCAGTGGTGGTGGATGAGCCAGTGGTGGTGGGTGAGCCAGTGGTGGTGGATGAGCCAGTGGTGGTGGATGAGCCAGTGGTGGTGGGTGAGCCAGTGGTGGTGGGTGAGCCAGTGGTGGTGGATGAGCCAGTGGTGGTGGATGAGCCAGTGGTGGTGGGTGAGCCAGTGGTGGTGGGTGAGCCAGTGGTGGTGGGTGAGCCAGTGGTGGTGGGTGAGCCAGTGGTGGTGGGTGAGCCAGTGGTGGTGGATGAGCCAGTGGTGGTGGGTGAGCCAGTGGTGGTGGATGAGCCAGTGGTGGTGGGTGAGCCAGTGGTGGTGGGTGAGCCAGTGGTGGTGGGTGAGCCAGTGGTGGTGGATGAGCCAGTGGTGGTGGGTGAGCCAGTGGTGGTGGGTGAGCCAGTGGTGGTGGGTGAGCCAGTGGTGGTGGGTGAGCCAGTGGTGGTGGATGAGCCAGTGGTGTGGGTGAGCCAGTGGTGGTGGATGAGCCAGTGGTGGTGGGTGAGCCAGTGGTGGAGGGTGAGCCAGTGGTGGTGGATGAGCCAGTGGTGGTGGATGAGCCAGTGGTGGTGGGTGAGCCAGTGGTGGTGGGTGAGCCAGTGGTGGTGGGTGAGCCAGTGGTGGTGGGTGAGCCAGTGGTGGTGGATGAGCCAGTGGTGGTGGGTGAGCCAGTGGTGGTGGGTGAGCCAGTGGTGGTGGGTGAGCCAGTGGTGGTGGGTGAGCCAGTGGTGGTGGATGAGCCAGTGGTGGTGGGTGAGCCAGTGGTGGTGGGTGAGCCAGTGGTGGTGGGTGAGCCAGTGGTGGTGGATGAGCCAGTGGTGGTGGATGAGCCAGTGGTGGTGGGTGAGCCAGTGGTGGTGGGTGAGCCAGTGGTGGTGGATGAGCCAGTGGTGGTGGATGAGCCAGTGGTGGTGGGTGAGCCAGTGGTGGTGGATGAGCCAGTGGTGGTGGATGAGCCAGTGGTGGTGGGTGAGCCAGTGGTGGTGGATGAGCCAGTGGTGGTGGGTGAGCCAGTGGTGGTGGGTGAGCCAGTGGTGGTGGATGAGCCAGTGGTGGTGGGTGAGCCAGTGGTGGTGGGTGAGCCAGTGGTGGTGGATGAGCCAGTGGTGGTGGATGAGCCAGTGGTGGTGGATGAGCCAGTGGTGGTGGGTGAGCCAGTGGTGGTGGGTGAGCCAGTGGTGGTGGATGAGCCAGTGGTGGTGGATGAGCCAGTGGTGGTGGGTGAGCCAGTGGTGGTGGATGAGCCAGTGGTGGTGGATGAGCCAGTGGTGGTGGGTGAGCCAGTGGTGGTGGATGAGCCAGTGGTGGTGGGTGAGCCAGTGGTGGTGGGTGAGCCAGTGGTGGTGGATGAGCCAGTGGTGGTGGGTGAGCCAGTGGTGGTGGGTGAGCCAGTGGTGGTGGATGAGCCAGTGGTGGTGGGTGAGCCAGTGGTGGTGGATGAGCCAGTGGTGGTGGATGAGCCAGTGGTGGTGGATGAGCCAGTGGTGGTGGGTGAGCCAGTGGTGGTGGATGAGCCAGTGGTGGTGGGTGAGCCAGTGGTGGTGGGTGAGCCAGTGGTGGTGGGTGAGCCAGTAGTGGTGGTGATGGTGGTGGTCGTGGTGGGTGAGCCTGAGGTGGTGGTCGTGGTGGGTGAGCCAGTGGTGGTGGTGATGGTGGTGGGTAAGCCAGTGGTGGTGGTGGTGGTGGTGGGTGAGCCAGTGGTGGTGGTGGTGGTGGTGGTGGTGGTGGTGGTGGTGATGGTGGTGGTGGTGGTGGTGGTGGTGGTGGGTGAGCCTGTGGTGGTGGTGATGGTGGTGGTGGTGGGTGAGCCAGCGGTTGTGAGAGAGCCTGTTGTGGTGGTGGTGGGTGAGCCAGTGGTGATGGTGGTGGTGGTGGTGGTGATGGTAGTGGTGGTGATGGTGGTGGTGGTGGTGATGGTAGTGGTTGTGGTGATGGTGGTGGTGGTGGTGATGGTGGTGGGTGAGCCAGTGGAGGTGGTTGTGGTGGCGATGGTGGTAGTGGTAGTGGTTATGGTGGTGGTGAGTGAGCCAGTGGTGGTGGTGGTGATGGTGATGGTGGTGGTGGTGGGTGAGTCAGTGGTGGTAGTGGTTGTGGTGGGTGAGCCAGTGGTGGTAATGGTTGTGGTGGGTGAGCCAGTGGTGGTGGTGTTGTTGGGTTAACTGGTGGTGGTGGTGGGCGAACCAGTGGTGGTGGTGGGTGAGCCAGTGGTGATGGGGGTGGTGGTGGTGGTGGGTTTTAGCAGTGGGTGGTGGGTAGTGGTGGTGTGGAGTATAGTTCCCTCAACCACCAACAGATGTCACCACTGGTACTGCCCTGCACCAACACACACACAAGGCAGCCGCCTCGACTCTCACTCGAGTATTTATTTACCTATCATCAAAAATACACACTAACCCCCAATAACACCTACAGTTAAACCATACCAATTACAAACCAGCAGCAGCGGCTGGATTATTTACAAAACATAGACACAATGTTGGTTTTAGTTGCAGTTTTCAAATTCTCTTAAATCTGTAAAAGAGTCGATATTAATCTGATTTTTTAGTATTAATATACTGGAGAGGACAATGTAATTTGTCCAGTATGATATTAATTATATGTATCAATTACAACTGTGTTGCTATTAGTTTATGCGATAGTATTACTTAAATTAGAGTTAAAAGTAACTGATATTTTAACAGTTTGATTAGGTAAACCTGGTGCACCGTGTTGATACACCCCAGTGCACCGTGTTGATACACCCCAGTGCACCGTGTTGATACACCCCAGTGCACCGTGTTGATACGCCCCAGTGCACCGTGTTGATACACCCCAGTGCACCGTGTTGATACATCCCAGTGCACCGTGTTGATACGCCCCAGTGCACCGTGTTGATACACCCCAGTGCACCGTGTTGATACACCCCAGTGCACCGTGTTGATACACTCCAGTGCACCGTGTTGATACACTCCAGTGCACCGTGTTGATACACCCCAGTGCACCGTGTTGATACACCCCAGTGCACCGTGTTGATACACCCTAGTGCACCGTGTTGATACACCCCAGTGCATCGTGTTGATACACCCCAGTGCACCGTGTTGATACACCCCGGTGCACCGTGTTGATACACCCCAGTGTACCATGATGATACACCCCAGTGCACCGTGTTGATACACCCCAGTACACCGTGTTGATACACCCCAGTTCACCGTGTTGATACACCCCAGTGTACCATGATGATACACCCCAGTGCACCGTGTTGTTTCACCCCAGTGCACTGTGTTGATACACCCTAGTGCACTGTGTTGATACCCTAGTGCACTGTGTTGGTACACCCCAATGCACCGTGTTGATACACCTAATACACAACGGGTGTAATTACACTCAGTAAAGAGCGGGTGTTGGTACAACTATCACTTGTATGGTTCCAGCAACTCTGGAATTTTTCTTACCAACTGACATTATAATGGAGTTCACAGCCTATCGACTACACGAGGGTCATTAAAACTGAGAGTAACCTTTTCACCAGCACTCAAGAATACTTTAAGTCATGAAAAAGGGCTTCAACTACCAGCATATACCATGTGTATGCTGAGACACATTGAGACATACACGCCTTTCGGTGCATACATATATCCTGTGTCTTCCATCAGGACTGGAGTTTCAGACATACGTGTATGGCAAAAAAAAGTTTCTGAATGCGTTCCCAACGACTGGAATGGTTAGGATCTTATCACCGCATCTTCCACTGTCTTACGTTGTAGCAGAATTAGTTCTGCAAGGCTGAAGGATCTTGCACTGTCTTCTGTGTATAGTTCCACAAGGTTGAGGAACTGATTAACTTCATCTTCTAGTGTCTTCATATATCTCTATATTGAACTGATAAAGTCACTGTTTGGCGAAACGTCTTTCAATAAAGAGATACCCAAGTGTTGCACGCGTGTTGAATTCCTCACCAAACACTCTTCCTCTTCAAACGCTTTTCTGTTTAGGTGTTAGGTCCTATTGCAACCTGACTTATGCAGTGTTATGATGTTTATGTGCAGGTGTGATGATAAATGAGACATGTGCAACGATGAATGAGACATGTGCAACACTTAAGTATCTTTCTTACCGAAATCTTTCGCCTAGGCAACAGGCATTTCAACAGAATTTATCAACTTGGCGGTACTGTATGCCATCAGTCATATCATACGTGGAGCTTCCAAAATTGCAGAAAAGAGGAGGATGTCCAACCAAGTACGTTCCCAAAGGGCGTCTTCACTGGAGTCACTCCAGTGAGGACGTCCTTTGGGAACGTACTTGGACATCCTTCTCTTTTCTGCAAATTTAGAAGCTCCTGATGATGTGTTGATTGCAACACGAAAGGCCTAGAGCTATCATTCTACTTCCCTCCGTGGTTGTTTTGTATATATATATTTTTTTTTATTTATTATCACACCGGCCGATTCCCACCAAGGCAGGGTGGCCCGAAAAAGAAAAACTTTCACCATCATTCACTCCATCACTGTCTTGCCAGAAGGGTGCTTTACACTACAGTTTTTAAACTGCAACATTAACACCCCTCCTTCAGAGTGCAGGCACTGTACTTCCCATCTCCAGGACTCAAGTCCGGCCTGCCGGTTTCCCTGAATCCCTTCATAAATGTTACTTTGCTCACACTCCAACAGCACGTCAAGTATTAAAAACCATTTGTCTCCATTCACTCCTATCAAACACGCTCACGCATGCCTGCTGGAAGTCCAAGCCCCTCGCACACAAAACCTCCTTTACCCCCTCCCTCCAACCCTTCCTAGGCCGACCCCTACCCCGCCTTCCTTCCACTACAGACTGATACACTCTTGAAGTCATTCTGTTTCGCTCCATTCTCTCTACATGTCCGAACCACCTCAACAACCCTTCCTCAGCCCTCTGGACAACAGTTTTGGTAATCCCGCACCTCCTCCTAACTTCCAAACTACGAATTCTCTGCATTATATTCACACCACACATTGCCCTCAGACATGACATCTCCACTGCCTCCAGCCTTCTCCTCGCTGCAACATTCATCACCCACGCTTCACACCCATATAAGAGCGTTGGTAAAACTATACTCTCATACATTCCCCTCTTTGCCTCCAAGGACAAAGTTCTTTGTCTCCACAGACTCCTAAGTGCACCACTCACTCTTTTTCCCTCATCAATTCTATGATTCACCTCATCTTTCATAGACCCATCCGCTGACACGTCCACTCCCAAATATCTGAATACGTTCACCTCCTCCATACTCTCTCCCTCCAATCTGATATTCAATCTTTCATCACCTAATCTTTTTGTTATCCTCATAACCTTACTCTTTCCTGTATTCACCTTTAATTTTCTTCTTTTGCACACCCTACCAAATTCATCCACCAATCTCTGCAACTTCTCTTCAGAATCTCCCAAGAGCACAGTGTCATCGGCAAAGAGCAGCTGTGACAACTCCCACTTTGTGTGTGATTCTTTATCTTTTAACTCCACGCCTCTTGCCAAGACCCTCGCATTTACTTCTCTTACAACCCCATCTATAAATATATTAAACAACCACGGTGACATCACACATCCTTGTCTAAGGCCTACTTTTACTGGGAAAAAATTTCCCTCTTTCCTACATACTCTAACTTGAGCCTCACTATCCTCGTAAAAACTCTTCACTGCTTTCAGTAACCTACCTCCTACACCATACACTTGCAACATCTGCCACATTGCCCCCCTATCCACCCTGTCATACGCCTTTTCCAAATCCATAAATGCCACAAAGACCTCTTTAGCCTTATCTAAATACTGTTCACTTATATGTTTCACTGTAAACACCTGGTCCACACACCCCCTACCTTTCCTAAAGCCTCCTTGTTCATCTGCTATCCTATTCTCCGTCTTACTCTTAATTCTTTCAATTATAACTCTACCATACACTTTACCAGGTACACTCAACAGACTTATCCCCCTATAATTTTTGCACTCTCTTTTATCCCCTTTGCCTTTATACAAAGGAACTATGCATGCTCTCTGCCAATCCCTAGGTACCTTACCCTCTTCCATACATTTATTAAATAATTGCACCAACCACTCCAAAACTATATCCCCACCTGCTTTTAACATTTCTATCTTTATCCCATCAATCCCGGCTGCCTTACCCCCTTTCATTTTACCTACTGCCTCACGAACTTCCCCCACACTCACAACTGGCTCTTCCTCACTCCTACAAGATGTTATTCCTCCTTGCCCTATACACGAAATCACAGCTTCCCTATCTTCATCAACATTTAACAATTCCTCAAAATATTCCTTCCATCTTCCCAATACCTCTACCTCTCCATTTAATAACTCTCCTCTCCTATTTTTAACTGACAAATCCATTTGTTCTCTAGGCTTTCTTAACTTGTTAATCTCACTCCAAAACTTTTTCTTATTTTCAACAAAATTTGTTGATAACATCTCACCCACTCTCTCATTTGCTCTCTTTTTACATTGCTTCACCACTCTCTTAACTTCTCTCTTTTTCTCCATATACTCTTCCCTCCTTGCATCACTTCTACTTTGTAAAAACTTCTCATATGCTAACTTTTTCTCCCTTACTACTCTCTTTACATCATCATTCCACCAATCGCTCCTCTTCCCTCCTGCACCCACTTTCCTGTAACCACAAACTTCTGCTGAACACTCTAACACTACATTTTTAAACCTACCCCATACCTCTTCGACCCCATTGCCTATGCTCTCATTAGCCCATCTATCCTCCAATAGCTGTTTATATCTTACCCTAACTGCCTCCTCTTTTAGTTTATAAACCTTCACCTCTCTCTTCCCTGATGCTTCTATTCTCCTTGTATCCCATCTACCTTTTACTCTCAGTGTAGCTACAACTAGAAAGTGATCTGATATATCTGTGGCCCCTCTATAAACATGTACATCCTGAAGTCTACTCAACAGTCTTTTATCTACCAATACATAATCCAACAAACTACTGTCATTTCGCCCTACATCATATCGTGTATACTTATTTATCCTCTTTTTCTTAAAATATGTATTACCTATAACTAAACCCCTTTCTATACAAAGTTCAATCAAAGGGCTCCCATTATCATTTACACCTGGCACCCCAAACTTACCTACCACACCCTCTCTAAAAGTTTCTCCTACTTTAGCATTCAAGTCCCCTACCACAATTACTCTCTCACTTGGTTCAAAGGCTCCTATACATTCACTTAACATCTCCCAAAATCTCTCTCTCTCCTCTGCATTCCTCTCTTCTCCAGGTGCATACACGCTTATTATGACCCACTTCTCGCATCCAACCTTTACTTTAATCCACATAATTCTTGAATTTACACATTCATATTCTCTTTTCTCCTTCCATAACTGATCATTTAACATTACTGCTACCCCTTCCTTTGCTCTAACTCTCTCAGATACTCCAGATTTAATCCCATTTATTTCCCCCCACTGAAACTCTCCTACCCCCTTCAGCTTTGTTTCGCTTAGGGCCAGGACATCCAACTTCTTTTCATTCATAACATCAGCAATCATCTGTTTCTTGTCATCCGCACTACATCCACGCACATTTAAGCAACCCAGTTTTATAAAGTTTTTCTTCTTCTCTTTTTTAGTAATTGTATACAGGAGAAGGGGTTACTAGCCCATTGCTCCCGGCAAATATATATATACATATATATATACATACATATATATATATATATATATATATATATATATATATATATATATATATATATATATATATATAAATATATATATATATATATATATATATATATATATATATATATATATATATATATATATATGCAATAAGATCACAGTAAACAGGTGATTTCAAAATATGCAAAACAACCACTCTGAAAGAATAGAGAAATTCCAAGCGCTTTCGTGACTACTCACATTATCAAGGAACTATCATAGTTCCTTGATAATGTGAGTAGTCACGAAAGCGCTTGGAATTTCTCTATTCTTTCAGAGTGGTTGTTTTGCATATATATATATATATATATATATATATATATATATATATATATATATATATATATATATATATATATATATATATATATATATATATATATATATATATATATATATATATATATATATATATATATATATATATATTTATATATATATATAATATATATATATATATATATATATATATTTATATATATATATATATATATATATATATATATATATATATATTTTTATTTATTATCACACCGGCCGATTCCCACCAAGGCAGGGTGGCCCGAAAAAGAAAAACTTTCACCATCATTCACTCCATCACTGTCTTGCCAGAAGGGTGCTTTACACTACAGTTTTTAAACTGCAACATTAACACCCCTCCTTCAGAGTGCAGGCACTGTACTTCCCATCTCCAGGACTCAAGTCCGGCCTGCCGGTTTCCCTGAATCCCTTCATAAATGTTACTTTGCTCACACTCCAACAGCACGTCAAGTATTAAAAACCATTTGTCTCCATTCACTCCTATCAAACACGCTCACGCATGCCTGCTGGAAGTCCAAGCCCCTCGCACACAAAACCTCCTTTACCCCCTCCCTCCAACCCTTCCTAGGCCGACCCCTACCCCGCCTTCCTTCCACTACAGACTGATACACTCTGTAAGTCATTCTGTTTCGCTCCATTCTCTCTACATGTCCGAACCACCTCAACAACCCTTCCTCAACCCTCTGGACAACAGTTTTGGTAATCCCGCACCTCCTCCTAACTTCCAAACTACGAATTCTCTGCATTATATTCACACCACACATTGCCCTCAGACATGACATCTCCACTGCCTCCAGCCTTCTCCTCGCTGCAACATTCATCACCCACGCTTCACACCCATATAAGAGCGTTGGTAAAACTATACTCTCATACATTCCCCTCTTTGCCTCCAAGGACAAAGTTCTTTGTCTCCACAGACTCCTAAGTGCACCACTCACTCTTTTTCCCTCATCAATTCTATGATTCACCTCATCTTTCATAGACCCATCCGCTGACACGTCCACTCCCAAATATCTGAATACGTTCACCTCCTCCATACTCTCTCCCTCCAATCTGATATTCAATCTTTCATCACCTAATCTTTTTGTTATCCTCATAACCTTACTCTTTCCTGTATTCACCTTTAATTTTCTTCTTTTGCACACCCTACCAAATTCATCCACCAATCTCTGCAACTTCTCTTCAGAATCTCCCAAGAGCACAGTGTCATCAGCAAAGAGCAGCTGTGACAACTCCCACTTTGTGTGTGATTCTTTATCTTTTAACTCCACGCCTCTTGCCAAGACCCTCGCATTTACTTCTCTTACAACCCCATCTATAAATATATTAAACAACCACGGTGACATCACACATCCTTGTCTAAGGCCTACTTTTACTGGGAAAAAATTTCCCTCTTTCCTACATACTCTAACTTGAGCCTCACTATCCTCGTAAAAACTCTTCACTGCTTTCAGTAACCTACCTCCTACACCATACACTTGCAACATCTGCCACATTGCCCCCCTATCCACCCTGTCATACGCCTTTTCCAAATCCATAAATGCCACAAAGACCTCTTTAGCCTTATCTAAATACTGTTCACTTATATGTTTCACTGTAAACACCTGGTCCACACACCCCCTACCTTTCCTAAAGCCTCCTTGTTCATCTGCTATCCTATTCTCCGTCTTACTCTTAATTCTTTCAATTATAACTCTACCATACACTTTACCAGGTACACTCAACAGACTTATCCCCCTATAATTTTTGCACTCTCTTTTATCCCCTTTGCCTTTATACAAAGGAACTATGCATGCTCTCTGCCAATCCCTAGGTACCTTACCCTCTTCCATACATTTATTAAATAATTGCACCAACCACTCCAAAACTATATCCCCACCTGCTTTTAACATTTCTATCTTTATCCCATCAATCCCGGCTGCCTTACCCCCTTTCATTTTACCTACTGCCTCACGAACTTCCCCCACACTCACAACTGGCTCTTCCTCACTCCTACAAGATGTTATTCCTCCTTGCCCTATACACGAAATCACAGCTTCCCTATCTTCATCAACATTTAACAATTCCTCAAAATATTCCTTCCATCTTCCCAATACCTCTAACTCTCCATTTAATAACTCTCCTCTCCTATTTTTAACTGACAAATCCATTTGCTCTCTAGGCTTTCTTAACTTGTTAATCTCACTCCAAAACTTTTTCTTATTTTCAACAAAATTTGTTGATAACATCTCACCCACTCTCTCATTTGCTCTCTTTTTACATTGCTTCACCACTCTCTTAACTTCTCTCTTTTTCTCCATATACTCTTCCCTCCTTGCATCACTTCTACTTTGTAAAAACTTCTCATATGCTAACTTTTTCTCCCTTACTACTCTCTTTACATCATCATTCCACCAATCGCTCCTCTTCCCTCCTGCACCCACTTTCCTGTAACCACAAACTTCTGCTGAACACTCTAACACTACATTTTTAAACCTACCCCATACCTCTTCGACCCCATTGCCTATGCTCTCATTAGCCCATCTATCCTCCAATAGCTGTTTATATCTTACCCTAACTGCCTCCTCTTTTAGTTTATAAACCTTCACCTCTCTCTTCCCTGATGCTTCTATTCTCCTTGTATCCCATCTACCTTTTACTCTCAGTGTAGCTACAACTAGAAAGTGATCTGATATATCTGTGGCCCCTCTATAAACATGTACATCCTGAAGTCTACTCAACAGTCTTTTATCTACCAATACATAATCCAACAAACTACTGTCATTTCGCCCTACATCATATCGTGTATACTTATTTATCCTCTTTTTCTTAAAATATGTATTACCTATAACTAAACCCCTTTCTATACAAAGTTCAATCAAAGGGCTCCCATTATCATTTACACCTGGCACCCCGAACTTACCTACCACACCCTCTCTAAAAGTTTCTCCTACTTTAGCATTCAAGTCCCCTACCACAATTACTCTCTCACTTGGTTCAAAGGCTCCTATACATTCACTTAACATCTCCCAAAATCTCTCTCTCTCCTCTGCATTCCTCTCTTCTCCAGGTGCATACACGCTTATTATGACCCACTTCTCGCATCCAACCTTTACTTTAATCCACATAATTCTTGAATTTACACATTCATATTCTCTTTTCTCCTTCCATAACTGATCATTTAACATTACTGCTACCCCTTCCTTTGCTCTAACTCTCTCAGATACTCCAGATTTAATCCCATTTATTTCCCCCCACTGAAACTCTCCTACCCCCTTCAGCTTTGTTTCGCTTAGGGCCAGGACATCCAACTTCTTTTCATTCATAACATCAGCAATCATCTGTTTCTTGTCATCCGCACTACATCCACGCACATTTAAGCAACCCAGTTTTATAAAGTTTTTCTTCTTCTCTTTTTTAGTAATTGTATACAGGAGAAGGGGTTACTAGCCCATTGCTCCCGGCATTTTAGTCGCCTCATACGACACGCATGGCTTACGGAGGAAAGATTCTTTTCCACTTCCCCATGGACAATAGAAGAAATAAAAAAGAACAAGAGCTATTTAGAAAAAGGAGAAAAACCTAGATGTATGTATATATATATATGCATGTGCGTGTCTGTGAAGTGTGACCAACGTGTAAGTAGGAGTAGCAAGATATCCCTGTTATCTTAGCGTGTTTATGAGACAGAAAAAGAAACCAGCAATCCTACCATCATGCAAAACAGTTACAGGTTTTTGTTTCACAGTCATCTGGCAGGACGGTAGTACTTCCCTGGGTGGTTGCTGTCTACCAACCATATATATATATATATATATAAAAATATATATATATATATATATATATATATATATATATATATACATATATATACATATATATATATACATATATATATATATATATATATATATACATATATATATACATATATATACATATATACATATATATATATAAATATACATATATATATATACATATATATATATATATATATATATATATATATATATATATATAGATATATATATATATATATATATATATATATATATATATATATATATATATATATATATACAGACTACTACTACACACACATATATATATAGTACTCTATTAAGACATTGGTCACTCCACATTTGGAGTAATCAATGTCCCAGGACCGAGACGTTTCCATTAAAATACCTCTGTGTTTCCATAGTGTTTTTTTTCCTCAATAACCTGTCGGTATCACATACCATTTTTACCAACGCTTCAACCGTTTGGTTATTTAGCGGTAAATGGATATTTTAACTATTTACCGTCCCTATTATCTAATTTGCACTATCATCAAATGGCTCATGCCATGACCGGTCACTTTCATATCACAATCACAAAGCAATGTAAAATATTCCACAGTCCAGTCAATAATTCGTTCCGAGTCATCGGCCGTGTATGCAAATGTATACGAAAGGGAAAATATCTCCTCAGTTTATGTCGAGAGAGAGATGCTGTGATGTAAGTTCGGCAAGCATCCTACTGGAAAGAGTGGCACCCTGTTGGGAGTGGCTCCCCTCTCAGAGAAAAGGCTCTTGCCCCTAGACACAAGCCACTCAAACCTCACTACCGCGTTTAGATGATCCAACGTCGAGGGAGGGGGGAGGGGCAGTAGTGATCTGAACGTGACACTCACAAGAGCATAACAATGCTCTTGTGAGGGAGTGTCGCAGCAGTGGGTAACTTTGAAAATAAGTAGGACAAAATTGTGATTGAGAAGGGTTGAATTTGAGAAGGACCTGCCAGGTATGGGCTAAAGGCCTTCTGCAGTGCTCCTCCATTCTTATCTTACGTGTTCACAAGCTTCTTAATGCAGTGCTATTACAGAGCCTTCTTGTTGTAGTATGTTACTACTGTACATTCTTACTGTAGTGTTTTAATACAGTGCCTTCTTATCGTAGTGAGTTACTACAGTGCCTTCTTATCGTAGTGAGTTACTACAGTGCCTTCTTATCGTAGTGAGTTACTACAGTGCCTTCTTATCGTAGTGAGTTACTACAGTGCCTTCTTATCGTAGTGAGTTACTACAGTGCCTTCTTATCGTAGTGAGTTACTACAGTGCCTTCTTATCGTAGTGAGTTACTACAGTGCCTTCTTATTTTAGTGTTACAGCACTGGTGTTACAATAGATATGTTACAATGGTGATGTTACTGTATGCTACAGAAGTAGTAGTGTATTACAGTAGTGATATTAAAGTAGAAATACTACACTAGCAGTATTAGACATGATACAGTAATGGTGTTACAACAACGCTATTACATCAGTAACATCAGTAACAATCAATAAAGCTAGCCAAGTGTTGCGCATTTGTCTTATTCATCACCTTGTCGCTATTGTATACCATCAATATTTACACTTGTGACACAACACCATCACCAATATATCTTGCTACAGGGAAAGTCTTCTACAACTCCTTTGCTAGACAACTGTTGACCTGATTCCGCTAGTGGGACACGCTTACCTGTCACCTCACCTCCAGCTGCTTCATCTCACCTCTACTCTAGTATACAAGGTATGGTCGCATGCTTTTGCTTAAGAATTGAGGGACTGACCACCTACCAAGTCTGGCACACTGATCATATCAAAACTACTAATACTAATGGATCCAATACTATATTCCCCTGTATTCGACTGAAGACGCCTGTTGTACAGGCGAAACGTTTCGGCAATGAAGATACGTCAATGTTGTACATGTGTATTCTTCTTCTTATTGTTATGTGTATTAGTTTTCATGTTAAGAAGTCATCATAATTCTGTATTCAGTTAATAGTATTTGCAGTCACAATGGACTTTCTGCATGACTCGTATTTATGGACTGCGACATCAAGTTGTCAGCCTGATTTTGATTATGTTTTACATCTGAACTCTGATTTTTATAGTAAGGTCGCAAGTACGACCTACTTAATTACCTAGGTGCAATGAACCAGTGTGGTTATCAGATGATGAATTCTGGATGATCTTGGACTCACACCCTGTGTCTTCTATTAGTTGACGTAAATATATGAAGAATACACGCGAAAGGGCGCACTCACTCACACACACACACACACACACACACACACACACACACATACACACACACACACACACACACACACACGCACACACACACACACATACGGGCGCCTGGCAAACCTGAGAATAGCGTTCCGATACCTTAATAAGGAATCGCTCAAGACACTGTACACTGTGTATGTTAGGCCCATACTGGAGTATGCAGCACCAGTCTGGAACCCACACCTGGTCAAGCACGTCAAGAAGTTAGAGAAAGTACAAAGGTTTGCAACAAGGCAAGTCCCAGAGCTCAGGGGAATGTCGTACGAGGAAAAGTTGAGGGAAATCGGACTGACGACACTGGAGGACAGAAGGGTCAGGGGAGAAATGATAACGACATACAAGATACTGCGGGGAATACACAAGGTGGACAGAGATAGGATGTTCCAGAGAGGGGACACAGAAACAAGGGGTCACAACTGGAAGCTGAAGACTCAGATGAGTCACATCACAGGGACGTTAGGAAGTATTTCTTCAGTCATAGAGTCGTCAGGAAGTGGAATAGCCTAGCAAGTGAAGTAGTGGAGGCAGGAATCATACATAGTTTTAAGAAGAGGTATGACAAAGCTCAGAAAGCAGAGAGGGAGAGGACCTAGTAGCGATCAATGAAGAGGCGGGGCCAGGAGCTGAGTCTCGACCCCTGCAACCACAATTAGGTGAGTACAATTAGGTGAGTACACACATACACACACACACACACACACACACACACATGGAGGACAGCAAATGTAGTCCCAATTTTTGAAAAAGGAGACAGACAAGAAGCACTAAACTACAGACCAATGTCACTGACATGTATAGTATGCAAAGTCATCGAGAAGATTGTCAGGAGAAGAGTGGTGGAACACCTAGAAAGGAACGATCTTAACAACAGCCAACATGGTTTCAGGGACGGGAAATCCTGTGTCACAAACCTACTGGAGTTCTATGACATGGTGACAGCAGTAAGACAAGAGAGAGAGGGGTGGGTAGATTGTATTTTCTTGGACTGTAAGAAGGCGTTTGACACAGTTCCACACAAGAAATTAGTGCAAAAACTGGAGGACCAAGCAGGGATAACAGGGAAGGCACTACAATGGATCAGGGAATACCTGTCAGGAAGACAGCAGCGAGTCATGGTACGTGACGAGGTGTCAGAGTGGGCGCCGGTAACGAGTGGGGTTCCACAGGGGTCAGTCTTAATACCGGTGCTGTTTCTGGTATTTGTGAACGACATGACAGAAGGAATAGACTCCGAAGTGTCACTGTTTGCAGATGATGAAAAGCTGATGAGAAGAATTCAATCGGACGAGGACCAGGCAGAACTACAAAGGGATCTGGACAGGCTGCAGGCCTGGTCCAGCAATTGGCTACTGGAGTTCAACTCCACCAAGTGCAAAATCATGAAGATTGGGGAAGGGCAAAGAAGACGGCAGACGGAGTACAGTCTAGGGGGCCAGAGACTACAAACTTCACTCAGGGAAAAAGATCTTGGGGTGAGAATAACACCAGACACATCTCCTGAAGCGCACATCAACCAAATAACTACTGCGGCATATGGGCGCCTAGCAAACCTCAGAACAGCATTCCGACATCTTAATAAGGAATCGTTCAGGACACTGTACACCGTGTACGTTAGGCTCATATTGGAGTATGCGTCACCAGTTTGGAACCCACACCTAGCCAAGCACGTATAGAAACTAGAGAAAATGCAAAGGTTTGCAACAAGACTAGTCCCAGAGCTAAGGGGTATGTCCTACGAGGAGAGGTTAAGGGAAATCAACCTGACGGCACTGGAGGACAGGAGAGATAGGGGGGACATGATAACGATATATAAAATACTGAGAGGAATCGACAAGGTGGACAGAGACAGAATGTTCCAGAAATAGGACATAGCAACAATGAGACACAGTTGGAAGTTGAAGACTCAGTTGAATCACAGGGATGTTAGTAAGTATTTCTTCAGTCACAGAGTTGTCAGGAAGTGGAATAGCCTGGGTAGTGATGTAGTGGAGGCAGCATCCATTCATAGCTTTAAGCAGAGGTATGATGAAGCTCATGGTTCAGAGAGAGTGACCCAGTAGCGACCTGTGAAGAGGCGGGACCAGGAGCTATGAATCGACCCCTACAACCACAACTAGGTGAGTATACACACACACACACACACACACACACACACACACACACACACACACACACACACACACACACACACACACACACACACACACACACACACACACACACACACACACACACACACACACACACACACACACACACACACAACACACACACACACACACACACACACACACACACACACACACACACACACACACACAACACACACACACACACACACACACACACACACACACACACACACAAACACACACACACACACACACACACACACACACACACACACACACACACACACACACACACACACACACACACACACACACACACACACACACACACATATATATATATATATATATATATATATATATATATATACATATATCACTGATGGGCGTCAACTTAGTGATATGTTACTGTCTGACCGCCAGTAACCTCACACAGTCCTGGCCATCATCTAGGGCAGGGTTCCCAAACTTTTTCAGCTTGTTACCCAATTTAACATGCCACATAAAGCATGTTACCCCTTTCACAAAATGTTGTTATTATTGATATATATGGCTAAACGTGAACGTATACAGCCTCGCATACTCTGCTAATCCTAGCAAAACCATTGAAAACGTAAAAACCACACATACATTATATATAAAATTAATAATAGCTACAAATTCACAGTAACAGTGGGTAAATACTAACTATATACTGCACAGGGCAGTACACATACATACCAGCTTATGTCTACCTCGGCTGATGCTCACAGATAAACTGACAGTGTGAAATAGAGGCAGCCTCAGGAAGTGAGTGACGCGTACTGGACAGGTCGATCTGGGCTACTGAGTGACTTTTGTCCTGAAGCATACTTGTCAAAATACTTTTGGGTTTCCACACACTTAGCTATATATTTCTTCTTTTCTAATACTGTATATTAGTTTTTGATGTTTATTGTTATTTGGTTTAACTTTATTACTTACTTATAATAGGTTTACTTTACAACTTTATATACTAAGACAAAGTTAACAATAATCCTCATACCGGGTACCGCATTGTTTTCTTGATTTTCAGAATTCATAACTTTTTTTTCTGTCACCCCTCCATTACCCCCCAAAAATGGTTAAATTACCCTCAGGGGGTAATTTACCCCCAGTTTGGGAACCACTGATCTAGGGTAAACCAGGGCGCTTACAACATAGCATGCCTCTAATAAAGAACGTTTTGCTCAAGGGTCGTCTTTCTTCACATTGTGACTAAAAAACTCACCACGAAACGAAATGTTGTATAATGAAGGGCATTTTGCCCTCTCGTTAAAAGTTAGTAAGTTTTCTAACGACTTAAAACGTCGGAAACATTTCGTTCCAGGGCTGACTTAGTTGGTGATTTAGTTAACAGGACCGACAGTTAATGAGCCCGGATACGTGAGTTAACACTAGTAGGACTGGAGAACCAGTAACAGCAATAGAAACAACAGCAATAGCAACAACAGCAATAGCAACAACAGCAATAGCAACAACAACAATAGCAACAACAGCAATAGCAACAACAGCAATAGCAACAACAACAATAGCAACAACAGCAATAGCAACAACAGCAATAGCAGCAACAGCAATAGCAGCCGCAACAGTAATGGTGATGAGTAAGACACAAGCAAAACATTTGGGTACCTTTACTGTTGAAATGTTTCGCCTACACAATAGGCTTCCTCAGTTAAATACACAGGTGTAGAAGCGAAGCAAAGATGATGTAATCAGTCCATCAACCTTGGAGATATAGTATTTGAGGGGGTCAGTCCCTTAACCTGAAGAACTGTTCAGTTCCATAGTCTTGGAACGATGTTTTACACCATTGTCAACAATAATGGTCGCTTAGCACCGAGGAAGCTACGATCTTCCATGGAATGGCCAACAAAGTTATATTCATCGTTAATGAACTAGATGGAACAAATAGATGTCTAGAAGGAGCATCCTCAAAGGTTAAAGTTCATAGATTGCACAGTCTGTTGAGCTTGTGCTAGGGAAGATTGTTACCACCTGTGTTTGACAATTACCACCACCTGATGTGAACAAAATATTTCACCCCACTACGACCATCCCTTCCAGTCTTCGTTCCCTCCTCTGCTAATCGAGTTGTGTTTGTGTCCTAAAAAGTGTAGATTTTTCTGTATCCCTGAGAACGCTTGCACAGCTATACATCGTTTTTATTAGATTTTATACTCCCTCTATTATTTTATGTAAAAATTTCATTTTTATATACCAGATACACCGACAACATACTGACCACCGCGTCAGTATGTTGTCATAAGAACACGATTGCAAACAAATTACAGAACTGGTGGGGTTTGAACCCATGGTTAGTGAATCTTAAAAATAGCAGGTTAATCAGGGAGTACGCCGAGTGGTTAGCGCACTGGCCTGCGAGTTTTAGGACTCACCTGCTATAGGTTCGATCCCCACCCGTTCTGTAATTTACTTCATGATCCTCTTGTTTATGATCCATGTGAAACGAACTTTAACCAGAGAAAATTGAGCATTCATCAACCTGTGAACTTTGAAAGAGTAGCGACCTTGGTGTCGGGCCGACTAAAACATGTTTACAAGCTAGAGTGGTACCTAGAGTCTAGCAAGTAAACAAAGGTTATGAGTAGTGTATTTTACACTAAATTCTATGGTAATCTCAGCAACATCTCCAGTAACCTGACATGTTCTATCAGATGTTGGTTCGGCGCAGGTGCTGCGTACTTCGAGATATTACTGACGCATGTCGTGAATAGTCATGAGTGACTCTTTACAGTTTTCTGAAAGCTTCTCTCAGAGTCGTCAGTCTCGCAGTTACTCCGGAAGTTATTCGACTATTTTGTTTGTACGTAGATTCTACTTGAGTAAGGTATGAACCGTTTGTTCCTCAGTTTGTACTTCATTTCCAGTATTTGTTCATTCCTCAGTTTTTAAAACCTTGCACTTGCGTGCGTTGAACTGCAGTAGCAACTTGTCTTACCAACGCTGCAGTTTGTCCAGGTGGCCTGTGTGGCCTCTTTATGAGATATATTCCAGTGAGGGCAGGCTAATCTACATACATTGTTCCAGGGATGCTTTCACATATTATTTTACTGAAAATTCACGTCTTAAATATCTTACCGCAGTTTACCGGTAAGAAACCCAGAACCTTCTGCTTTTCTATCATTAACTCGTGCACATAGATAATCCACGATACTCCTTTATGTAGATAAAAATAGACACTTCTGAGCAATCAGCACACATCGTCTCGGTGTGGACTTCCAAGTACTGTGAAGTCACTGCTGTAAATGGGTGTTTAAAACGTCTCCTGGCTCGCCTTACTACCTCGTATGACTGCACACCTTATTGACTAACGTTGTTAAGATGTGCGGGAACCGAGGCATAACCGCAGTTTGGGGCTACCCTTCTCTGTATGATAGTTACACTGTGACACCAAAAGCTGGCTATGGTTTCCCTGTCATGTTCCTTCACACAAGGTGGGTTGCACCAGACAATGAAACGTGGGAGACCTAGGTGAAGCAATGAGGATATCTTGAATCATATAAATCACAGAACAGGTGGGGGCGAGAACCCATGGTATGTGAGTCCTCATGGGTGGGGATCGAACCCATGGGTTCGATCCCCACCCATTCTGAGATTTGTTTGGAGTCGTGTTATTACGATTTCGTGAGTCTTGAAGCATATGGGTCGAGTAGCGATGGGGGGGTTAAAAGAATTTCATTCTTGCAGAGTTGGAGGTGCTGTGGGCACTACCGTCTCCCAGAACGACCTCTCGCAAAAACTACACATTACTCACATGCACATGGAATTTTATTATACATTTTGTACATAACTCCATGGGGAAGTGGAAAAGAATTCTTCCTCCGTAAGCCATGCGCGTCGTAAGAGGCCACTAAAATGCCGGGAGCAAGGAGCTAGTAACCCCTTCTCCTGTATAAATTACTAAATTTAAAAAGAAAAACTTTCGTTTTTCTTTTTTGAGTTACCCTGCCTCGGTGGGATGCGGCAGGTTTGTTGAAAAAAGATTTTGTGCGTAAGTACTTGATGTGACGTGCAATTGTACGTTTTGTAATAAAGCCCTCACTATAGGCGATGAAGCCCCACTGTGGGTGATGATCCCAACTATGGGTGACGTAGCCCCACCGTGGGTAATAGGTAGCCTTTGCCTCGTCATCCACCTGTTCATTACCTGGGACACCAACATGGTATGGGTACCAACATGGCCCGGGTACCAATATGGCCCGGGCATCAGCAGAACAACACTCAGGGGGACATAGTTTCACTGTGGATAAAACCCAACTGTGACGAAAGCCCCCACTGTTGAAACCATGTGGGTGAAATTCCACTGTGAGCGATGACCCCCCATTGTACAGTAAAGAAAGAAGTCCCTTGAGGGTTATGAAGCCCCCACTGTGGGTGAAGCCCTACTATGGGTTATGAAGCCCCCGCTATGGGTCAGGAAGCCCTCACTAAGGGTTATGAAGCCCTCACTATGGGTTATGAAGCCCCCACTGTGGGTGAAGTCCCACTATGGGTTATGAAGCCCCCGGTATGGGTTATGAAGCCCCCACTATGGTTTATGAAGCCCTCACTATGAGTTATGAAGCCCTCACTATGGGTTTTGAAGCCCCCACTATGGGTTATGAAGCCCCCACTGTGGGTGAAGCCCCACTATGGGTTACGAAGCCCCCACTATGGGTTATGAAGCCCCCACAGTGGGTGAAGCCCCACTATGGGTTATGAAGCCCCCACTATGGGTTATGAAGCCCCCATTGTGGGTGAAGCCCCACTATGGGTTATGAATCCCCACTATGAGTTATGAAGCCCTCACTATGGGTTATGAAGCCCTCATTGTGGGTAAAGCTCCCACTAAATGAAGCTCCCACTGTAGGTGATGATCCCACTGTGAGTGAAGCTCCCACTTTGTGTGAAGCTCCCACTGTCGGTGAAGTTCCCACTGTGCGTTAAGCTCCCACTGTGAAGCTCCAACTGTGTGTGAAGCTCCCACTGAGTGAAGCTCCCACTGTAGGTGAAGCTCCCACTTACTGAAGCTCCCACTGTGGGTGAAATCCCTACTCTGGGTGTTACGGCCTGACTGTGGGTGAAGCCCCTGTGGTGGGTGAAGCCTCACTGTGGGTAAAGCTCCAGTGTTGAAGTTGAAGCCCCATAGTGGGTGATGAAGCCCCACTGTGGGTTATGAACCCCCACTGTGGGTGAATTACCACCGTGTACGTGTTGAAATGTATAAATGAAGGTATTACTGTACGTCTGTGTACGCAGTGTAGTGTACACTAATGCAACGTGAAACGTACATGTACGTACGTTTGGGCGAGCACCTGCACACAGGTCACTGATCAACAGCACAGGTGTAATATTATCACCTGTGTCCGTAGCATCTTAATGCACGGACATATACAGCGGTACATGGGGTAACTGTACAACAGATGCACGGTCAATGTGAGGACAGTGGAGGGTTCTTGATCCAAGGAGATGAAATAATCCCCTCCTTCATCAGACCAAAATATTACCTCCATTGCTACCAGGCGCTCTATAAATAATAATAATAATAATAATAATAATAATAATAATAATAATAATAATAATAATAATAATAATAATAATAATAATAATAATAATAATAATAATTGTAACAGCAGTAATAACAGTAAATAATAATAATTGTAAATGCGAGGTATGTGTCTTAAAAATATAATTCTTAAGAAGTCCAAGAAACTAGAGCGAATAGAGTGTAGTCTATCGTTAGTGTGTGAATTCTAAGAGTGCGTAGCAGCGCCAAGTTTGGTGCGTTAGTGCGGTAAGAGCAGCGTCTGCGTGTTGTGTGCTGCAGGAGGCAGCAGGCAGCACTCCGGCAGCGTCTCCAGCAGTGCTCAGGGCAGGCAGCTGCAGGATTGCACCCCGCGCACACAAAGCAAAACATTTAGACAAGTACTGCAAGGAAACGAAACGTCGGGGGGCGGCCTGGTCGGCTCCGCCCACCCGCCCGTCGACCAATGGGACCTCCGGAGCGGGCAGGGCCGACCAATGGGGCGTCGCAGCCGCCCTGGACACACACGGACGCACACATGGCTTGCACCCGCATATTACGTTTACACATTTTGTTAAAAGTTGTGTTTGTATTGCGTGTGTGTGTGTCTCTGTGCGGGTGTGCGCACCGGCTGATTGGTGAGCGACACTCTGTGACGACTGCCTGGCCGCGGCGCGCACCACTGCGCCGCCGACGCTCGCACCGCTTACACGTCCCCCTCACGCCGCCCGCTCCTGCCGGGACCTGGCCGCCCGCACCCGCCCACGCCGCCCGCCGCGCCCACCGCTATTGTTCTCGCCGCGGCAGCCGGAGACACTCGCGGGGGGGATTTTGAGAGATAATTCAGTGTTGGGAGCGGCCGTTTGTGCGAGTGCTCGTAGGAGGGTGCTATGGAGGACACCTCTATACCGGACGATTGTAGGAGTGTCCGTTCAGGGGGGTCAACCAGTGGACGCTCACCCCCGCCTCTGTCACCCGTCATCACCAGCATGGTCAACTGTCTGTCTCCCAGCAGCCCACCACCTCCCCTCATGGCAGCGCCGCCCCTCTCCGTCCCCGGACCTTCTCCTCCAGGAGTACACTCGCCGCCCATCTTCCCTTCCCCGCCACCCACTTCCCGCCCGCCGCCCTTCCTTCCCGCCCTATACTTCTCCCACGCCTACAACTCCCCCCCGCCCATCCACACGTCAGACCCAACAGCCAACGACTGCAAGTTGGTGGAGTACAGAGGGCAGAAGGTGGCGGCCTTCATTATAAACAACGAGTCAATGTTGTGCTTGCCTCAAGCCTTCGAACTTTTCCTGAAGAACCTGGTGGGCGGCCTGCACACCGTATACACCAAGCTCAAGCGCCTGGGGATAGAGCCTCTGGTGTGTAATGTGGAGCAGGTGCGAGTACTACGAGGCTTAGGAGCCATCCAGCCGGGTGTCAACAGGTGTAAGCTTCTAGCCGTCAAGCACTTTGACATCCTCTACAAGGACTGCACCACCGCCAGGTAAGATGCACTCAGATTTTTCTTATTTATTTTCTCCCTTGTGCACCGTCGCCCTGTTCATCTCCCTTACCTGTGTACCGTCGCCCTGTTCATTTCCTTTACCTATGTACCGCTGCCCTGTTCATCTCGATTACCTGTGTACCGCCGTGTTGTCTCCCTTACCTGTGTACCGTCGCCCTGTTCCTCTCCCTTACCTGTGTACCGTCGCCCTGTTCATCTCCCTTACCTGTGTACCGTTGCCCTGTTCATCTCCCTTACCTGTGTACCGTCGTGTTGTCTTCCTTACCTGTGTACCGTTGCCCTGTTCATCTCCCTTACCTGTGTACCGTCGTGTTGTCTTCCTTACCTGTGTACCGTTGTCCTGTTCATCTCCCCTTACCTGTGTACCGTCGCCCTGTTCTTCTCCCTTACCTGTGTACATTCGCCTTGTTCATCTCCCTTACCTGTGTACCGTCGTGTTGTCTCCCTTGTGTACCGTCGTGTTGTCTTCCTTACTTGTGTACCTTTGTCTTGTCTATCGACGATACCCGTGTACCTTTGTCTTATCTATCTACAATACCTGTGCAATTTTGTCTATCGATGATACCTGTGTGCTTTCGTATATCTAGGATACCTCTGTACTTTAGTCTATCGACGATACCTGTGCACATCTAGTTTGTCTATCTGCGATACCTGAGTATCGCAGTCATGTCTTAATTCACATCATCGCGACGTTGTGTTGACGCTAAAGTAATGTACACACCCGGAGGCGCATCGTACAGCGCTCAAGCAACGTCGTAAAAGACGATACAACCTGACCCCCTTTGGGTAAATAACGTCTCCATGAATGTCTTACTAACGTCCTAATGACGCTGTCATAACAATGACGTAATGACGTAATCGTAGTGTTATGTATCCTTTGGTAAAGCCAATATTTGTTGACTCTCGTAGCGGAGGAGCGATGTGTTCGTTACCTTGATATAGCAGTGATGTTTTGTGTTTGTACCTTGATATAAGAGTGATGTGTGTTCGTACCTTGATATAGCAGTGATAATATGTGTCTGTACCTTGATACAGCAGGGATATTGTGTGTCTGTACCTTGATATAGCAGTGACATTGTGTTTGTATCTTGATATAACAGTGATATAGCAGGATATTGTGTGTCTGTATCTTCATATAGCAGTGATATTGTGTGTCTGTACCTAGATATAGCAGTGATATTGTGTGTTTGTATCTTGATATAGAAGTATTATTGTGTATTTGAACCTTGATATAACAGTGATATTGTGTGTTCCTTACTTTGATATAGCAGTGATATTGTGTGTCTGTACCTTGATATAGCAGTGATATTGTGTTTGTACCTTGATATAACAGTGATATTGTGTGACCCATACTTTGATATAGCAGTGATATTGTGTGTTAGTACCTTGATGTAGCAGTGATACTGTGTGTTCATTACCTTGATATAGCAGTGATATTGGGATTGTTCCCTGGTACTGCAGTTATACAGTGTGTCTTTATCTGATATAGCAGTGATATAGTGTATTCTCTGATATAGCAGTGATATAGTGTATTCTCTGATATAGAAGTGATATAGTGTGTTCTCTGTATAGCAGTGATATAGTGTGTTCTATGATATTGCAGTGATATAATGTGTTCTGATATAGCAGTGATATAACGTGTTTCCTGATATAGCAGTGATATAGTGTGTTTTCTGATATAACAGTGATATAGTGTGTTCCCTGATATAGCAGTGATATAGTGTCTCTGATATAGAAGTGATATAGTATGTTCCTGATATAGCAGTGATATAACGTGTTTCCTGATATAGCAGTGATATAGTGTATTTTCTGATATAGCAGTGATACAGTGTGTTCCCTGATGTAGCAGTAGTATAATGTGTTTCCTGATATAGCAGTGTTATAGTGTATTCTCTGATATAGCAGTGATATAGTGTGTTACCTGAAATAGCAGTGATATAGTGTATTACCTGATATAGCAGTGATATAGTGTGTTCCCTGATGTAGCAGTAGTGTAATATGTTTCCTGATATAGCAGTTATATAGTGTATTACCTGATATAGCAGTGATATAGAGTGTGTTCGATGATATAACAGCTATATAGTGTTTCCTGATATAATGAGCAATATACTGTGTCCCCCCCCCACATAAAAAACTATAGCATGTTCCATTCATATAGCAGCTATATCGTGAAGTCCATTGCTCTTTGCTTAATATAGCAGCCAGAGAGCGTTCTCGTGGTGACAGCGGCGAGGTAGCGTGTTGTAGCTATCGTGAGGCCAGTGCTACGTTACCTCCTAGTAGCGATGCGCTCCTTTATTTTCATTGTAGAAGGAAGGTAGCGTAGCTTCTGTATTGTGGGGGGGGGAGAAGGTATTGTTGTTCGTCTATTGTAGCACCGAGATAGCGTACTGCGACTATTGTAGCACTGGGGTGGTGTTGTCATTGTAGCACTGGGATAGTGTTGTCATTGTAGCACTGGGGTAGTGTTGTCATTGTAGCACTGGGGTGGTGTTGTCATTGTAGCACTGGGATAGTGTTGTCATTGTAGCACTGGGGTGGTGTTGTCATTGTAGCACTGGGATAGTGTTGTCATTGTAGCACTGGGGTGTTGCCATTGTAGGACTGGGGTGTTGTCATTGTAGGACTGGGGTGTTGTCATTGTAGCACTGGGGTGTTGTCATTGTAGCACTGGGGTGTTGTCATTGTAGGACTGGGGTGTTGTCATTGTAGGACTGGGGTGTTGTCATTGTAGCACTGGGGTGTTGTCATTGTAGCACTGGGATAGTGTTGTCATTGTAGCACTGGGGTGTTGTCATTGTAGGACTGGGGTGTTGTCATTGTAGCACTGGGGTGTTGTCATTGTAGGACTGGGGTGTTGTCATTGTAGCACTGGGGTGTTGTCATTGTAGCACTGGGGTGTTGTCATTGTAGCACTGGGGTGTTGTCATTGTAGCACTGTGGTGTTGTCATTGTGGCACTGGGGTGTTGTCATTGTGGCACTGGGGTGATGTCATTGCAGCACTGGGGTGGTGTTGTCATTGTAACACTGGGGTGTTGTCATTGTGGCACTGGGGTGATGTCATTGTAGCACTGGGGTGTTGTCATTGTGGCACCGGGGTGATGTCATTGTAGCACTGGGGTAGGGTTGTCATTGTACCACTGGGGTGGTGTTGTCATTGTAGCACTGGGGTGTTGTCATTGTGGCACTGGGGTAATGTCATTGTAGCACTGGGGTGGGGTTGTCATTGTAGCACTGGGGTGGGGTTGTCATTGTAACACTGGGGTAGTGTTGTCATTGTAGCACTGGGGTGTTGTCATTGTAGCACTGGGGTGTTGTCATTGTAGCACTGGGGTGGTGTTGTCATTGTAGCACTGGGGTGTTGTCATTGTGGCACTGGGGTGGTGTTGTCATTGTAGCACTGGGGTGTTGTCATTGTGGCACTGGGGTGGTGTTGTCATTGTAGCACTGGGGTGTTGTCATTGTGGCACTGGGGTGGTGTCATTGTAGCACTGGGGTGTTGTCATTGTAGCACTGGGGTGGGGCTGTCATTGTAGCACTGGGGTGTTGTCATTGTGGCACTAGGGTGTTGTCACTGTAGCACTAGGGTGTTGTCACTGAAGCACTAGGGTGTTGTCATTGTAGCACTGGGGTGTTGTTATTGTGGCACTGGGGTGATGTCATTGTAGCACTGAGGTAGTTTTATCACTGTAGCACTGAGGTAGTTTTTCCACTATAGCACTGAGGTAGTTTTTCCACTATAGCACTGAGGTAGTTTTTCCACTATAGCACTGAGGTAGTTTTTCCACTATAGCACTGAGGTAGTTTTTCCACTATAGCACTGAGGTAGTTTTTCCACTATAGCACTGAGGTAGTTTTTCCACTATAGCACTGAGGTAGTTTTTCCATTTTAGCACTGAGGAAGTTTTTTTCACTGTAGCACTGAGGTAGTTTTCCACTGTAGCACTGAGGTAGTTTTTTCATTTTAGCACTGAGGTAGTTTTTTCACTGTAGCACTGAGGTAGTTTTTTTCATTTTAGCACTGAGGTAGTTTTTTCACTGTAGCACTGAGGTAGTTTTTTCATTTTAGCACTGAGGTAGTTTTTTCACTGTAGCACTGAGGTAGTTTTTTCATTTTAGCACTGAGGTAGTTTTTTCACTGTAGCACTAAGGTAGTTTTTTCACTGTAGCACTGAGGTAATTTTTTCACTGTAGCACTGAGGTAATTTTTTCACTGTAACACTGAGGTAATTTTTTCACTGTAGCACTGAGGTAGTTTTTCACTGTAGCACTGAGGTAGTTTTTTCACTGTAGCACTGAGGTATTTTTTTCACTGTAGCACTGAGGTAGTTTTTTCACTTTAGCAATGAGGTAGTTTTTTCACTTTAGCACTGAGGTAGTTTTTCACTGTAGCACTGAGGTAGTTTTTTCACTGTAGCACTGAGGTATTTTTTTCACTGTAGCACTGAGGTAGTTTTTCACTGTAGCACTGAGGTAGTTTTTTCACTGTAGCACTGAGGTAGTTTTTCACTGTAGCACTGAGGTAGTTTTTTCACTGTAGCACTGAGGTAATTTTTTCACTGTAGCACTGAGGTAGTTTTTTCACTGTAGCACTGAGGTAATTTTTTCACTGTAGCACTGAGGTAGTTTTTTCACTGTTATTTTTTTTTACATTGCAGAGAATTTTATTTACATAAGCTGGCAAATAGTTCAGTATTTGTACTACAGTTGATACAATGTATTGTGGAACAGTGCAACAGTGGAGCTGCTCAACAGTGGAGCTGTACAACAGTGGAGATGTACTACAGTGGAGCTGTACAACAGTGGAGCTGTACAACAATGCAGCTGCTCAACAATGGAGCTGTACAACAGTGGAGCTGTACAACAGTGCAGCTGCTCAACAGTGGAGCTGTACAACAGTGCAGCTGCTCAACAGTGGAGCTGTACAACAGTGGAGCTGCTCAACAGCGAAGCTGTACAACAGTGCAGCTGCTCAACAGCGAAGCTGTACAACAATGGAGCTGCTCAACAGTGGAGCTGCTCAACAGCGAAGCTGTACAACAGTGGAGCTGCTCAACAGTGGAACTGTACAACAGTTTAGCTGCTCAACAGTGGAGCTTTACAACAGTGAAGATGTACTACAGTGGAGCTGTACAACAATGGAGCTGTACAACAGTGGAGCTGTACAACAGTGAAGATGTACTACAGTGGAGCTGTACAACAATGGAGCTGTACAACAGTGGAGCTGTACAACAGTGGAGCTTTACAACAGTGAAGATGTACTACAGTGGAGCTGTACAACAATGGAGCTGTACAACAGTGGAGCTGTACAACAATGGAGCTGTACAACAGTGGAGCTGTACAACAGTGGAGCTTTACAACAGTGAAGATGTACTACAGTGGAGCTGTACAACAATGGAGCTGTACAACAGTGGAGCTGTACAACAATGGAGCTGTACAACAGTGGAGCTGTACAACAATGGAGCTGTACAACAGTGGAGCTGTACAACAGTGGAGATGTACTACAGTGGAGCTGTACAACAGTGGAGCTGCTCAACAGTGGAGCTGTACAACAGTGAATCTGCTCAACAGTGGAGCTGTACAACAATGGAGCTGTACAACAGTGGAGATGTACAACAGTGGAGCTGTACAACAGTGAATCTGCTCAACAGTGGAGCTGCTCAACAATGGAGCTGTACAACAGTGGAGATGTACAACAGTGGAGCTGTACAACAGTGGAGCTGCTCAACAGTGGAGCTGTACAACAGTGAATCTGCTCAACAGTGGAGCTGTACAACAGTGGAACTGTACAATAGTGAAGCTGTACAACAGTGGAGTTGTACAACAGTGGAGTTGTACAACAGTGGAGCTGTACAACAGTGGAGTTGTACAACAGTGGAGCTGTACAACAGTGGAGTTGTACAACAGTGAAACTGTGTAACAGTGGAGCTGTACAATAGTGGAGTTGTACAACAGTGGAGTTGTACAACAGTGAAACTGTGTAACAGTGTACCTGTTAGAGATAATGTGTTACCTCTAAAACAGTGGTAGCGGTGTGTGACACAGTGGTAACTATGTAAAGCAGTGGTAACTGTGCGACACAGTGGTATCGGTGTGCAACAGTGCAAACGGTGAATAACAGTGATGTGTAATATTGTGGTAGCAGTGTGCAACATTGGTAACAGTGTGTAACAATGGTAACGTTGTATAGCAGTGGTAATGTTAACACAGTGATAATGTTAAATAACACAGTAGTAATGTTATGTAAAACACTGGTACTGTTACGTAACAGTAGTAATGTTACGTAACACAGTATTAATGTTATGTAGCAATAGTAATTTTATGTACCTGTAGTAATGTTATATAACACAGTAGTAATGTTACGTAACACAGCATTAATGTTATGTACCAGTAGGAATGTTACGTAACAGTAGCAATGTTACGTAACTGTTTTACGTAACACTGTCTTCTAGTAGGAGGCAGAATATTGCTGATCTGAATCTTTAATGTTTGTGGACGCGTCCGTCTGTGACTAGTAGTTCCTGCGTCGGTACTGTAGTGGTTCCTGCGTCGGTACTGTAGTGGTTCCTGCGTCGGTACTGTAGTGGTTCCTGCGTCGGTACTGTAGTGGTTCCTGCGTCGGTACTGTAGTGGTTCCTGCGTCGGTACTGTAGTGGTTCCTGCGTCGGTACTGTAGTGGTTCCTGCGTCGGCACTGTAGTGATTCCTGCCGGCACTGTAGCATTTCTTCCGTCGGCACTGTAGTATTACCTGCGTCGGCACTGTTATGTTGCTGTGAAAGCGTCTCCTGACGCAGGTGGTGACCCCCTTAGCCTATAAAACACCTGCTTCTATTTATCTACTCATGGCACGGGTGTTAGTCACACTAACATCCATACCATTTGCATAAAAAAATCTGATCAGATTTTGGAGGCTTGTAAGGCGATTCCATCCACCTGTTGAGGTTCCCTTGCTGTAGCAATGCGATCCATTTGTTGCAGGTGTGTTGCACAGCAGGTGTGTTGCACGGCCACACTATCACAGTGTGTGCAGTCACACAGTGAATCTTCAACCGTGGAGCCGCATTAATGATTCTGCAAGTTCACTTGTGGTAGTGCCTTATGCCGCTACTGTAACCTCTATCTCTGCTGCAATGGCCTGGTAGGCAACGCTCTCAATTCACACACTGAGTGTCCGTAGTTCGATTCCCTGCAAGGGTGGAAACACTGGGCATGTTTCCTTACACCTGTTGTCCCTGTTCACTTAGCCAGCAAGTAGGTACCTGGGTGTTAGTCGACTGGTGTGTGTCGCATCTTGGGGGACAAGACTGAGGATCCCAATAGAAACAAGACAGATAGTCCTCGAAGACGCAGTGACTTCTTGGGCTATCCTGAGTGGCTAACCCTCCAGGGTTGAAAATCTGAACAAAATTATTTATCTTATCTAAAATCCTTGCTGTAGCATTTAGCGTCCATGGCGCACCGGTAAGCGCTATTAATACAGCGATTCTAACGTCGCTACTGTAGCGGTTAGCGTTTCATCTCGGCGGAGTGGCGGCGATACAGCAACGGGTTAGTTCTCCTTAGTATGCCACCAGAAACCAGCCTGAGAGGAGCTACGAAGAGTGCCAGGGGCGCTCGTCCGCGGTGGCATCGCTCAGGTCTCGCTAGGGAAGATTGCGACCTCCAGGTTCGCGCCTCGAAGCCTGTGACCTCGGGTCAAGGGGTCACTGGGACGGCGGGACTTGCAACTCTGGTCAACACAGATACTCTTCTCTTGTTGAGCAAGATATCACTCATGCCAACTGGCGTATTGCCCACATGCTGCAGAGGCTTTCAAGAGGACAACGTTCCGCTCTGTGCAGAGCTTTATTAAGTCGTGAGAAAGAGCCTACACAGAGCGAAACGTTGTCCCGATGAAACCTTTCTCTGCCATAACGTTCTCTCTCTCATCCTTCAGAAAAAAAAGTCATGTTTACACTGAAGAGCAATAGACATAACTGTCGTTGAAAACGACGCCGATGAGAAACGTTTCGTTCTAATTGTAAATCAAGACTTCTAAAACCCCTATTTTTGGGCTAAACGTTGTTAAAATAAACGTTTGTTCTCCATATACGTGTTTCAAACCACATACCTAATATATACGTTTCGCCCGTTAACCATCGGCTGCTGTCGTAAACACACCTATAAACACAAAACACCTATCACTTGTGATGGGGTCAAAACGGTAGAACCTTTGGAAATCAGAACTGATGTTTACGCAGGTGGCGCAGTGCCGGTGGAGACCAGTACTCGTAAGGGAAGGTGATTGCTACAGAACGTTTGGGGTCTAGTATAAGCAATATTTACACAGGCACCCTAAAGCCTTTCGAGACTGGTCATGCGATATTATTATTATTATTATTATTATTATTATTATTATTATTATTATTATTATTATTGTTGTTGTTGTTGTTGTTGTTGTTGTTGTTGTTGTTGTTGTTGTTGCAGCTGTTGTTGTTGTTGTTGTTGTTGTTGTTGCTGTTGATGTTGTTGTTGGAGAGGGTATGGGGAAGTTACCAAGAAAAAGTTCAATATAACGAGTGCACAGGAGTGTGTGGGAGTGTAAAGGAACACACAGAAGTAAACAGAGTGTACACAGGAATGCACAGGAGTACAGAGACGCGAGGCACAGGAGCACAAAGAGCACAGATGCGAGGTACAGGGCACAGCTGCAAGACACAGGAGAACACAGATGCAAGACACACGTACACCAGCTTCACTGGTCGAGTGTTTATGTGTCATTTGGAACACAAAACCTGACCAGTGCAACATAAAACTTGACGAATGTAGCAGGTCTTGACCAGTGCAACAAAACTTGATCAGTGCAACATAAAGTCTGACATAAAACTTGACCAGTGCAACATAAAACTTGTCCAGTACAACGTAGAGTTTGACCAGTGAAGCATAGAACTTGATCAGTGCAAAACAGAACTTGACCAGTGAAACACAGAACTTAGCCAGTTCAACACAGACCCTGATCAGTGAAACATTGAACTTGACAATTGCAACACAGAACTAGGCCAGTGCAACATAGAACTTGACCAGTACAACATAGAACTTGACCAGTACAACATAGAACTTGACTGGTGCAACATTGAACTTGACCAGTACAACATAGAACTTGACCAGTACAACATAGAACTTGACCAGTACAACATAGAACTTGACCAGTACAACATAGAACTTGACTGGTGCAACATTGAACTTGACCAGTGCAGAAACGCGGCTGCAACAAGTGTAGAAGCCTTCAAGAGGAAACTGAACAAATATCTTCACCAGGTGCCAGATCAACCAGGCTGTGATGAATATGTGGGGCAGCGGGCCTTCAGCAGCAACAGCCTGGTTGACCAGGCAAGCACCAGGCTTGCCTGGTGCTTGCCTGGTGCTTGCTGGAGTAGTGAAACTCTCGAAACTCTTCAAAGGCATATCAAAGGTAAAGGTAAGTTCGACAAATAATTTGACCATTGCAACACAGAACTTGACCAGTGCAACACAGAACTTGACCAGTGCAACACAGAACTTGACCAGTGCAACACAGAACTTGACCAGTGCAACACAGAACTTGACCAGTGCAACACAGAACTTGACCAGTGCAACACAGAACTTGACCAGTGCAACACAGAACTTGACCAGTGCAATACAGAACTTGACCAGTGCAACACAGAACTTGACCAGTGCAACACAGAACTTGACCAGTGCAACACAGAACTTGACCAGTGCAACACAGACCTTGACTATTACAACACAGAATTTAACTAGTGCAGTTTCACGAAGATATCATTTTTGATGTCATTGATGTAGGCTATGTGGATCATTGATGCCACACTCCTTTCCTTCCTGTGGGACATGCGGATAACGAAATTAACACCTCATTGATGATAATTAATGCATATTGATGATAATTAACATCACTGATGATAATTAACACCATTGATGACAATTAACACTACTGATGATAATTAACACCTCACTGATGATAATCAACACCCCACTGATGATAATTAATACCAGTGATGATAATCAATACCTTATTGATGGTAATTAACACCATTAAAGATAATACCATTGATGATAATTGATACCTATTGATGATAACTTAAACCATTGATGGTAATAAGCACCAGTGATGTTAATAAACACCATTGATGATAATTAACACCATTAATGATAACACCACTGGTAATAATCATCATCTCATTGATGATAATTAACACCAATGATGATAATCAATACCCCATTGATGGTAACTAACTCCATTGATGATTATCAACACCTCACTAATGATAATTAACACCATTGATGAATAACACCCTATTAATGATAACACCTCATTGATGATAATTAACACCTCATTGACGACAATTATTTCTCTCTAAAGTTAGCATCAACGAGTGATGACACAGTGTTTCGGTCTTGACAGCTGTGACTTGATGTTTCTGCGCGGAGCGAAACGCAGTCTTGGTGGACGGGGGAGGGGGGAGAAAGGGGGAGGGCGAAAGGTGCAAACAGTCGCAGTTCCACGTTTTACCACAAACAGTTGAGTTTCTCTCGTTTTGCCGTCATCAGAACCTGAAATATTTAACAAAAAATAAGTTGATGTTAAAAATAATAATAAATGTTAAAAACTGTCTGCCGAACAAACTGTTTCATAAAAAAAAATACTTTCTTAAAAATTATTAACGTTAAACAGTTAAAACAAATACTGACGTTAAATACTAAAAAATATTAATGTTAAACAGTAAAAAAATACTAACGTTAAACAGTAATAAATACTAACGCTAAACAGTAAAGAAAAAATACTGACGTTAAACGGTAAAAAAAATACTGACGTTAAACGGTAAAAAATATTAGCATTAAACAGTAAAAAACAGTAACGTTAAACAGAAAAAAAAGTTAAAACACTAATAATTTATAAATAGAAATTAACGATTTACGGGTATTATTATTATTATTATTATTAATTATTATTATTATTATTATTATTATTAATTATTATTATTGTTATTATTATTAATTATTATTATTATTATTATTATTATTATTATTATTATTATTAATTATTATTAATATTATTATTAATTATTATTATTATTATTAATTATTATTATTAATAATATTATTATTAATAATTATTAATGTTGTTGTTATTATTATTATTATTATTATTATTATTATTATTATTATTATTATTATTATTATTATTTGTATGGAAAACGCTCATCCGTAGCTCCAGTTTCTTGGATGAAGAGCCCTTCGCCAGCATCCCCAGTTTCATTTAATGACTAAGCACCACAGGGGGGACCCCTTGCCATGGCTTTAACCTGTAGGTTAACTGTAGTCTCTTCCTTGGGGGTCACCGCCCCCGCGGGCCGGTCCCAGACTAGGCTTTCCCGGTTGCTGGCCTGATCAACCAGGCTGGACGCAGTCCGCACCACAGTCTGCTTAATCAGGTACCGACTTGTTGAAGTTATCAAGGTCCCACTTGAAAACAACCAGGGGATTGTGGGTAATATCCCTTATATCCAAAAGGAAAGTGTTGAAGAGTCTTGGTCCGCTTACACTTAGACGTCAAAACAAGTTTCCTTTTTGTCACAGTGTAAGCTTATCAACTACACGTGGTTAAGGCCACAGCCGAGTTGTGGTTCGTACGTTGGACTACGTGCGGCCAGCAGTAACAGCCTCGTTGATCAGGCTCTGATTCACAGCGAGGCCTGGTCATGGACCGGGCCGCGGGGGGGTTGATCCCCGGAATGCCCTCCAGGTAGTCTCCAGGTAAACCACAAGAACATTTGAATCCCTATAACAAGAATTAAGCTCAACTCTCAGTGTACGTACACTGAGTTACTCACACTTCAGTGTATGTATCCTTGAAGCTAGAATTGTTTGGTTGGTTAATGGGGTTTGAAACCTATTAACTACACGAGTGTCATTAATTAAGGCTAGAAGCAACCTGTTCACCACTATAAAATAAAAATTAATGTAAATTCAGCGTATATACACCGAGAGACATACACCTCTCGGTATATATATATATATATATATATATATATATATATATATATATATATATATATATATATATATATATATATATATATATGTCGTGCCGAATAGGCAGAACTTGCGATCTTGGCTTAAATAGCAACGCTCATCTTGCCATATAGGACAAGCGAAAATTTGTGTATGCAATAATTTCGCCAAAATCATTCTGAACCTAACGAAAAAAATACATTTCACTGTGTTTGTTTAGTATTAAATTATTGTAAACAAATCTAAAATGTATTTAGCTGGGTTAGGCTAAAATAAATTGCGCTTGTTATAATAAGGTTAGGTAAGTTTTCTAAGTTTCTTTTGGCGCAAAATTATGAATTTTTACATGAACATTAATAGAAAAAATATATCTTTAAACGTATAAGAGACAATTTTATAAAGGACTTAATTTTATATGAGTTCTTGCAAATTGTCCAGTTTTACATATTCGGCACGATATATATATATATATATATATTTATATATTTATATTTATATATATATATATATTTATATATTTATATATATATTTATATATTCATATATATATGCAAAACAACCATTGTGAAAGAATAATGAAATTCCAAGCACTTTCGTGACTACTCACATTATCAAGGTACAATAAATGTAATGCATCAAAGGAAGGCATATAAAGGGTCTAGACCACACCTCACCATCACATCCCACGATAAAGCAACACCTGATGCGCGACTCAGACGCAGCAGGCCCGCTGGCCCAACTAGACAGGTCCTTCATGCAACCCACAAACAAACTATTCCACCCAAGAATTAAAATTTATTATTTGTCTAATGTATTATTAAATTCTTCCCAAATTCTGTTAATTATAAATGGATCTAATTTACATAAAACAAAGGAAATATTCATATTATTGTCAAAACTACTTTTTATGACGCAAGATTCAATTACATTCTTGTCAGCCATGGACTTGCTTGATACAACTTTCTCAACTTTTTAAAAATCAATTGGATGGTTAAAATCTCTCACATAAATAAATAGAGCATTGGAATCTTGTCCAGTTCTAATGCTATATTTATGTTGTTTTAATCTTAGTTCGAGACTTTTACCAGTTTGACCGTAATAAACTTTATCGCAAATTTTTTCAAGGAATCTTATAGACACATCCGTCAGCATTTTGGGGGGAATTCTTTATCAAAAGTTTTTTTTTACTATATCAAGATTTTTAAATATAACTTTAATATTAAAAGTCTTAAGAAGAGTAGGCATATCAACCAAGTTTTCATGGTAAGGGAGAACCAACATACTTTACACACACACACACACACACACACACACACACACACACACACACACACACACACACACACACACACACACACACACACACACACACACACACACACACACACACACACACACACACACACACACACACACACACACACACACACACACATATATATATATATATATATATATATAGGTAGGTAGTAGGTTGGTAGACAGCAACCGCCCAGGGAGGTACTACCGTCCTGCCAAGTGAGTGTAAAACGAAAGCCTGTAATTGTTTTACACGATGGTAGGATTGCTGGTGTTTTTTTTTCTGTCTCATACACATGCAAGATTTCAGGTACGTCTTGCTACTTGCACTTACACTTAGGTCACACTACACATACATGTTCAAGCATATATATACACACCCCTCTGGGTTTTCTTCTATTTTCTTTCTAGTTCTTATTCTTGTTTATTTCCTCTTACCTCCATGGGGAAGTGGAACAGAATTCTTCCTCCGTAAGCCATGCGTGTTGTAAGAGGCGACTAAAATGCCGGGAGCAAGGGGCTACTAACCCCTTCTCCCGTATAAATTACTAAATTTAAAAGAGAAACTTTTGCTTTTCTTTTTGGGCCACCCTGCCTCGGTGGGATACGGCCGGTGTGTTGAAAGAAAGATATATATACATATATATATATATATATATATATATATATATATATATATATATATATATATATATATATATATATATATATATCTATATATATATATATATGTATATTGTGTGTGTGTCTAGAAATAACAAAAAAAAAATCGCGTGCGTTCACAACCTTGATTATGATCCTCATTGAAGTATACAATTCATTTATTAGCTGCAACAATTCCACAATTCGAAGAGGAAACGTTAGAGGTTATGATCCAGGAGCGACCGAAACGTTGTCTAAAGAACTGCTCTCTAAAGGCCGAAAACTACAATTTTTTATCCTGTTGCCTTGCAAGTCTGGCTCATAGCTTCCGTCTCCGCTGGTCAACACAAGTCTCGATACAGCTGATACATACGCAGTACACAAATGATATATACAGATCAACAGGAATACTTTTCTTAAGTGTATTTTTTAATTACTTAATAAAGTTGAATATGTCCTAACAAATGAATAAGCAAAAGAATGGACGGGGACTTGAACAGTGGTTGTTACATGGTGCAGGTTCAGCGCTCTACCACTGAGCCAAGAAGCTTACAATAGGAAGACTTTACAACCAGCACAACTCTGACTGGGTTAACTATCACTATTTATCTTGAGTTTATGTCTACGAACATTTGCGGGTAGGAGTCCTTAGCTAATTTCATTTATTTCCTCATTTTTCAAGATGATAGTCTAACGTGAAATAAACATCTGCAACTTTGATAGAAGGGCTGAGTAAATTTTTTCATCTATCTACAACAAATAAGGTTCTCTTGCATCAGTGGTGTCCCATAACAAATTCAAACGCTCTTTTTGGGGGGAAATTGTGTACATTCTTCCCAAGAGCCGACGATGGTTTCACAACTTACTAGGACGAGGCTGTAATCATGTGCAAGGTCACCGTGTTGTCCAGTCTGCTGGGACTCCTTGACGGTACACTACCTCCTGATCGGTGTTACGAGACAGGTGCCGGTCATCATAGAGAATCGTGTTGCCAACCACAGCATCTGCTCACCATCTACCCTTGGCAGCATGGTAACTGAAGCTTGATATTTATTTAGCATCCACCGGAGACAGCGATCTGCGTCAAGACTTTTCTTTATATCTTTAACGTCTTAATGTGTTGCGATTTTTCCCCTGAACTAAGGTATAGGAGATGATAGAGTCCTAATTCGTTTGTCAGTGCACTGCGGCAAACACACCTGTGGTCAGTGAGGCTAGAGGGCGACAGGGTAAAGATATGCACCAATAAAAATAATGTGAGGGGTCGAGGCGAGTGCCCAAAGAGCTAGGAATATACAATAGAAAATACCAAGCGAGAGGAGCTTCCAAATTCCTAATAATATTTTCAAGCAATGATGCGATGTACTCCCCATAGGTCTACCGGAGTGGAATTGTGTGTGTGTGTGTGTGTGTGTGTGTGTGTGTGTGTGTGTGTGTGTGTGTGTGTGTGTGTGTGTGTGTGTTTGTGCGTGAGTGCAAGGTTATCTTACTGCTTGTCTTCTTTGATGATTTTGAGACCATTAAATCCAGATGAAATAGTTGATGAGTCCTGGAAAAATAATCTCTACTTATTTCTATATGCAAAACACAAGGACAGGAATTTAGAAAATGTTATCTGTTTTTGCTGAAGATACTTCCTCAATTGTGTTGCCTGATCCCACTTGACATCTTCTGAAGTAATGTTGAGTGCACACTTCAGGAAATAGGTTAGTCTGGGCAAGGTCTGATATCTCGCGAAAAAAGTTGAAGGCGTCATAAGTATCCACGTCAGGTATTCTTCCTTTCCATTCTCATCAGGTCATTAGTTTCTACTCGAAAAAAATGAGGAAGTGGCATTGAACTCTGAAGATGCAGCAAACAGCATGATATCCGTGAGGGAAATGAAGGAGGTTTCTGGAGGGACTGATCTCGTTGCAGCGATAACTGACTGATGACTTCACGTGTGAGAGACATAAAGACTAGTCCCAGTGTTTATCCTCTTGTCTTAACCAGTCGGGGACCCGCTAATAGGAACTCTCTTTGTGCCTGCTAGAGTGGCGCCGTCCAGAAACCAGAATCCAGAACTGGTCAATCTGCTGGGCCAGTGTACTTCCCCCCTGGGGCCAGTGTACCCCCCTTTCTGGGGCAAGTGTACCTCCCCCGCTGGGGCCCCTGTACCTCCCCCGCTGGGGCCAGTGTACCTCCTCTTCTGGGGCCAGTGTACCTCCTCTGCTGGGGCCAGTGTACCTTCCCCGCTGGGGCCAGTGTACCTTCCCCGCTGGGGCCAGTGTACCTTCCTCGCTGGGGCCAGTGTACCTCCTCCGCTGGGGCCAGTGTACCTTCCCCGCTGGGGCCAGTGTACCTCCTCCGCTGGGGCCAGTGTACCTTCCCCGCTGGGGCCAGTGTACCTCCCCTTTTGGGGCAAGTGTACCTCCCCTGCTGGAGCCAGTGTACTTTCCCTGCTGGGGCCAGTGTACCTCCTCCGCTGAGTCCAATGTACCTCTCCACCTGGGGGCAATGTACCACTCCACCTGGGGCCAGTGTACCTCATCCGCTGAGGCCAATGTACCTCTCCACCTGGGGCCAGTGTACCTCTCCACCTGGGGCCAGTGTACCTCTCCACCTGGGGGCAGTGGACCTCCCCTGCTGGACGCTCAGCAGCGTGGTGACTTTCCCAAACATCTCCAACTGAGACAAGGAATGACGAGAGACGAGGAAATGTGTCTAGTATATGTCAATACCACATCCATTCTTGTACAATAATGAATAAATTCTTGGAGTCAGTATATGTGAGTGCTCGCGCACCTGCAGCGTTTGGTCTCCTACATTTTTTTTTTTCATGTGGGTCACTGTATTAAAAAAAAAAACAGTGTTAGTGATCGTTCACTATCATCAGGATCTGTAAATTATATATTGATATACTAAAACATCAAAGAGAGAGTCAGCAAGTGAGTGTATGCATACACTGAACCACAACAGCTTAAGTGAATGAGAATCTATGCCAGGGAACACTCGACAATTTCAACCTAAATAACTGAACTATTGATAGTTTGTCGTAAAGTTTAACTGTTTATTATACAGAGATTCAAAAGTTCTTAAATCTAACCTGTTTTGCCATAAATTTTAAGTCATCAACACGTAACTAATAATCGTTAGTGACAATGATCTTAGGGTTGAAAAATGACGTTTGCCATTTATATACACATTCAAGCCTGAAGGTTTCTGGAAGTACTACCAATATATCTGCCGCTACAGTTACAACAAATGAATGTGGTTATAACTAAGAGATAATATATCTTTATACCTATAACGACGATAATAGTTAAAAAAAAAATAACAGAGATAAATTGAATTTGTGGATAAATCATTTATAATAGTTACAAGGTATCCTCATTACGCTTGAAATATTGAGAGGAAGTTTAATATACCAAACAACTTCAGGAATTGCAACGAAATATCTAAAAATGTTTAAAAAATGGAGAGAAATTTTAAAATGTTTAGAAATAACAGAAGTGAGTAGTTATTATGTAGGAAGAATCTTGTCAAAAATTATGTCTAAGTATCAAAAGATGACCAGTTTTAATGTTTTTTTTTCGATTACTTTCAAATTTAATTGAAAATTATTTTGGTTAATTCTTGACATATGGAACTGGAGCCGTTGTCCTATTCCTCGGATCAAGTCTGATTCCCCAAGAACTGTATGTCTTAATGGGTTTAACACTTTCACGTGAACAGTAACTAGATATGTTACGGTCACTGCGCAATCTGAAGACGGTATTCCCATATTCCACAAGCCCAGCCCACTCTACCTCAGTGTAAGCAAAAAAGGAACAGTACGGAATATAACATTAATTTCTAATTTAACTATCCCTCAAAAAGGGAATTTACAAGTTATCACATGGACACTAAAATCCTAATTTCTTCAATACAAATGAAAAATTTTCACCATCGCCACTCAGACCCAATTTAAACCTTTCACTAAGTAAAATACAAAAGCTTTGAAAGTCTAAAAGCAATCAGAAGAGCCATTCTCTGGTTATTGCAAAGGGACTAGTATCCCATATTAAACCACCACTAAATCTGAATCTGCTGAGAAGTTGCCTTCCCAAGTTATTCCCATGTTGGACTACGTGCGGCCAGCAGTAACAGCCTCGTTGATCAGGCCCTGATCCACCAGGAGGCCTAGTCATGGCCCGGGCCGCGGAGGCGTTGATCCCCGGAATGCCCTCCAAGTAGACTCCAGGTAGACTAAAGGTATGACGACAATCGGATGAGGCACCAGCTTTTTAATGCAGGAAAATCGTTATTCAAGTTTACCCAATTTCAATAAAATTGACAAAGTGGAAGGAACTGACAGCTGCCACAGTCCAAGTCAGCGTTCTTATAAGTACAATACATCAGCGTTTAAACTTGAAGTTAATTACAAGAGATTTGTAGTTATTACCCGGGAACTATTTTATTTAACAAAATTGGTAAAATTAAACTAATATCCCATAATTGATGCGAAGGTTTCTGTAAGAAAAACGTAATAGTGTTGGTAGAGATAAATGGAATAAAATTCCGACACGATGGAAAAATAGACACAAATGCAATATAATGCGATCTGTTATTGACTACGTTTCGCCCACACAGTGAATGAAGTCACAAACAGTTCTGTAACTCGATAAAGTTTCAAACAGATCCGTTTGTCCATTTGTCTATTTGTCCATCGAAATAATATTTCGTTCCATTTATCTCCAGCAGCATTATATTGCATGTGTGTGTTTTTCCACACCACTGATGAAAAGATTAAATAAAATACATTCTCCGGGTATGGGACAGAAACCACCAACTCCAGGTTTACTAGAGACTAGGCTGGGAGATTTGTTCTCACGCAGCCTATTCACAAAAGGTATTTTCATTTTTCATTAGAGGCATCAGCCATTATAAGTTCATAAGAGGCGTATACTAACTCTTATTTTATAAACAAATTGATACACACTTGAGCAACAAATTCTACTTTCTTCTGAGTATGACACGTCAGTATTGAAAGCTTGAAGCCAATCAGAAATCTCTCCCTCTCAAGCTTTTTTGCACAAGTTAAAATCAAGAGTGAATTTTAAATACTGAGAAAGCTGCTCCTGCCCATCCCAGTAGTTCCTGAAAACGTCTCCTGGTTATAGTTCAGCAGCCTTCAAAGTTTGAAACCGATCAAGTGAGGCGTTAAAGTTGTAAAGAGAATCTTTGAGGAAGTAGAGAATGCTACCTGAGTATATGACCGGATCCACAATAAAGCCGCACAAAATTATTTTATTTAAGGCCTCGCTAAAGTCTCGAGACTTAAAAATGCCATGAAAAAGCAAGTTTTCAATGCCTCTTATGAACGAGGGGTTATAATGATGTTTTGGAAAAGGACACTTATATAGTCCACTAGGAAGCCAAAACTCTCTCTGCGATACATCAGCACTGAAGGTTTAAAGCCGACCGGAAGAGGCGTGTGCAAATTATCCCATGAAAACCATTATTTTCATATTTTACAAAACCTTTAATAAAATTGGCACGTGTACAGCCTGAGAATAATTAAAAAAAAATTTACGATACACCAGCGTTTAAAGTTTGAAGGTGATCAGAAAACGCATTCTCCAATTATTGTACAGAAACCAAAATTTTGATTGACCTATATAAACTTGACCACAGGGCACACGCACATGCCAATTGTTGCATGAACCTCTCCACAGTTACAGTACACCAGAGATGAAAATTTGAAGCCTATAGAATGAGGCGTTCAAGTTATAAATAAAACCCCTAGGAGAAAAGATATTTGCCAATCTCTAAGAGATGCTTCTACGAGGCTACTTCAAAGCATCAAGGAGAACACGACTTCAGATAAGACCTATGTGAGGCAGAATTGGTTTTTGTTCTCCTTTCTGTCATTTCCCTTCCCGTAACTGTGAATATTGATACAAACACTGGAATGTACAGCCAAGGAACTGTTGTCATACCTTTAACCATTTCATTACTCATCCCCAATGTATGGTACTACCTCCCTACCCTCCAGAATACAACCCACACTGACGGCCACTGTTAGGTGAGCAAGGGCAATATGGGTAAAGAAGCTTGCCCCAACTTTTTCTACGTCTCGCCTTGCCCTGGAAGCAGTCCTGGGTCTTTTTGATTTGTTATTTTTTTAGCTGTACTTTTCTCCTGCCTTCCAGTCACTCGAGCCTGTTTTTCCAGTATGTTGATTAGTCTCTTGTGAGGTATCGTGTCAAAGACCTTCTGAGAGTCTGGAAATCTGCAACTCCGGTTCTTTTCTGTCCGTTTCTAGTAATCTTAACAAGGCAAATAATGTAGTGAGGCATGTTGTTCATTATTTGAATTTATGCTGGTTATGTAGAGAAGATTCTGTGCTCCCCAGCTGTTATATTAGTGCTTTCTTATCGTTTCCAGTTACCTTGCAGGCTATTGCCTCGAATGGGCCAGTAGGCCTGCTGCAGTGTTCCTTCTTTCTTATGTTCTTATGTATCCGTTTAGAAATGCTCTTCATTCTTCGACTTCCACATTATATCTGCAGTTTTTAAACAGTCCGGCGGTAGTTCTCTGTACAGTGATGTACTGATGTACTGTACGTCCTTGTTAGTGGCTTTGTACCTCAGCTGCTTTCTTTAGTACTAAGGTGAGATTTGGTCTAGTTCCAACACCTCGTTCTTCACAGTTGTTGATTTAGTACTCTGTAGACGAGTTTCTCCTCTCTCACTTAGACATTCCTGTCCCCCTTTTCCTTGTTTTCATAGTCAATATTTTTATTGGAATTTTTTGTCCACTTCAAAACTTTCAAGGTCATTCTCTGACGACTCCTTTATTTCCCTTCCTGATCACCTGATAATGTACCAAGAGATTCATTTTCGGGTAATCAGTTTGGGTTTGCAATACAATGGTTATTAAATCTAGGGTTGTCTGAATATTTTTGTATTATAAGAATGGTATACAATGCCAACAAATTAATAAGACGCGTATGAAACACGTTCCTTTCCATTTACGAAACTGTTTTCCTATACAACAGAATTCTTCAGTTGTACACAGAAGTGACTAAAATAGGAGGTAGCGAAAGTGGTGGAGAGACAGTGACTGTGTGATCAGTCTTCTACCACTAGTACTACTACTGCTACTACTACTATTACTACTAGTAGTAGTAGTAGTAGTAGTATTAGTACTAATAGTAACAATGTATCTATGACATCGTATTTTTTGATAAGGTCAAGCTTATGTACTACCAGAAGTGTATATATGTCAGTGTGTATACAGTGAGAGGTGTATATGTCTGTGTATATACCCTGAGAGGTGTAAATATATACCTCAGCGAATATATGCGCCTTGAGTAGTATCTTTCCCACTATATATACACCGAGATGGGTGTGTGTATATGTGTGTGTGTGTGTGTGTGTGTGTGTGTGTGTGTGTGTGTGTGTGTGTGTGTGTGTGTGTGTGTGTGTGTGTGTGTGTGTGTGTGTGTGTATGTTTGCATGTTTGTTTTTGTGTGTTTTTATTTTGCATCAGTGTTCAGACACTGAGAGGTGTGTGTATCTCCCAGTTTACACAAACTAAGTTTACTTTAATCCCTAATTTAGGGATTAAAACTTTTTTTGAAAGAACACACAAGTGAAACAATCCATTTTTATCACATTTGGTTAACTGTCGCTCTGTATTTTCGTTATTTTTCTCATCCCGTCTTCTGTAAGCTAGTCTCGTTTTATTTACTGTCCTCCAGTGCACACTATATCACTTCGTGATGGTACTCAAGCAAGAGGACACAACTGTTGCTTCACCCCGTGTTGGTACTCAAGCAAGAGGACTCAACTGTTGCTTCACCTCGTGATGGTACTCGAGCAAGAGGACAACTGTTGCTTCCTCTTAGAGACGCATCAAATTATAGCTTACTTAAAATTCAACCTCACCTCTTGAAAATCTTGTTCAGTTTAGGCGACTCTCAAGTCTGGCTAAGACAATTCATCTCATCCTCTCATCCATGTGTATATTTACTGTGGAAATAAAAAGCGTATGGGGGAAGAGACAGATACAGTATAATGCAATCTTTTAAGACAACGTCTCGCCCGTCCAGCAGGCTTTATCGTCAAAAATCGGATTTATATTCACCGTGTTGAACAAGGAAGTTCTTTGACATTATCTACTGGCATTATTCTCCGTGTGGCTTCCCTTAAACAATCACTCCTCATAACCTCCCATCTCTGGCTGAAGTCTCAGAGCAGTGACAGTGCAGGTATGAACCTTGGTAATAAATACCGACAAATCGGTTTAGAAAGACACGTGAGTAAACACTAGGACGTTTACTGGAGGACGTTTCGGTCCTGGGACCTTGCTCAAGGTCCCAGGACCGAAACGTTTTCTAATAAATGTCCTAGTGTTTCGTTGATTTCGTTGCTTTATTCACTGTTAAAGTAGGCTTTAACGTTCTTCTGATGGCGTTATTCTTGTATCCCTCTTTGGGCCTTTCTGTGGAGGAAGGATATTATAGATTACTGCCACTTTTACCACCTTCAGTCCTCTTGATACTTTTATTTCTAAGTAGGTGAGTAAGACTCGTCCACAACAAGTGGCGTATCTTCCTCTGTTGACGCAAGAAAACATTTCTTCTGCTCTGCAGGTTTCTTTAGTAGAACACTGAGGTGACAGACACTTTAGACAGTTGAAGCAGCAGCAGCAGAAGCAGTAGTAGTAATTAAAGTGGTCACTGTCATCAATAAAGACACAACTGCTGACTATGTTCCTTAGTCTTGATCCACTTACTGGTTTTGTACACTTTTATATAAAAAAAATATACATCCCCAAGGTGAAATCTGTGAATGACGTGCCTCTAGTCGGCTGCATTTTTTCAAATCATCCTTACTTTCTGATGAATAGGGTTGTTCTTCCTCCTCCTCCTTCTCCTCATTCTGACATTTATCAAATACTGCATCAGCTCTCATTCTTGTTTACATTATTCTTAATGTATTGTTTTCATGGATCGTTTGGTGGGATACTGGAGTGCTGCTGGAGTGATAGTGGAGTGCTGCTGGAGTGATAGTGGAGTGCTGCTGGAGTGATAGTGGAGTGCTGCTGGAGTGATAGTGGAGTGCTGCTGGAGTGATAGTGGAGTGCTGCTGGAGTGATAGTGGAGTACTGCTGGAGTGCTGCTGGAGTGCTGCTGGAGTGCTACTGGAGTGCTACTGGAGTGCTACTGGAGTGCTACTGGAGTGATAGTGGAGTGCTGCTGGAGTGCTGCTGGAGTGCTACTGGAGTGATAGTGGAGTGCTGCTGGAGTGCTACTGGAGTGCTACTGGAGTGCTACTGGAGTGATAGTGGAGTGCTGCTGGAGTGCTGCTGGAGTGCTACTGGAGTGATAGTGGAGTGCTGCTGGAGTGCTACTGGAGTGCTACTGGAGTGCTACTGGAGTGATAGTGGACTGCTGCTGGAGTGCTGCTGGAGTGCTACTGGAGTGATAGTGGAGTGCTGCTGGAGTGCTACTGGAGTGCTACTGGAGTGCTACTGGAGTGCTACTGGAGTGCTACTGGAGTGATAGTGGAGTGCTGCTGGAGTGCTGCTGGAGTGCTACTGGAGTGCTACTGGAGTGATAGTGGAGTGCTGCTGGAGTGCTACTGGAGTGCTACTGGAGTGCTACTGGAGTGCTACTGGAGTGCTACTGGAGTGATACTGGAGTGATAGTGGAGTGCTGCTGGAGTGCTACTGGAGTGCTACTGAAGTGATAGTGGAGTGCTGCTGGAGTGCTGCTGGAGTGCTACTGGAGTGCTACTGGAGTGATAGTGGAGTGCTGCTGGAGTGCTGCTGGAGTGCTACTGGAGTGCTACTGGAGTGATAGTGGAGTGCTGCTGGAGTGCTACTGGAGTGCTACTGGAGTGATGCTGGAATGCTACTGGAGTTACAATGGAGTGCTACTGGAGTGCTACTGGAGTGTTACTAGAGTGATGCTGGAGTGCTACTGAAGTGCTACTGGAGTAATACTGGAGTGCTACTGGAGTGCTACTGGAGTGCTACTGAAGTGCTACTGAAGTGCAACTGGAGTGATACTGGAGTGATACTGGAGTGCTAATGTAGTGATACTGGAGTGATGCCGGAGTGATACTGGAGTGATACTGGAGTTACAATGGAGTGCTACTGGTGTGATATTAGAGTTACAATGGAGTGATACTGGAGTTACAATGGAGTGATATTGGAGTGATACTGGAGTTATAATGGAGTGATACTGGAGTGATACTGAAGTGATACTGGAGTTACAATGGAGTGATACTGGAGTGATACTGGAATGAAACTGAGGTGATACTGGAATGATAATGGAGTGATAATGGAGTTATACTGGAGTGCTAATGGAATGATAATGTAGTGCTAATTGAGTAATAATGAAGTGATAATGGAGTGACGTGCGTTTAACCTTTCCCGTTTTGCTATAGCTTAGGGATATATATATATATATATATATATATATATATATATATATATATATATATATATATATATATATATATATATATATATATATATATATATATATATATATATATATATATGCAAAACAACCACTCTGAAAAAATAGAGAAATTCCAAGCGCTTTCGTGACTACTCACATTATCAAGGAACTATGAAAGTAAAGCATCCAAGGAAGCTATATAAGGGGTCAGGCCAGCACCTCACTATCAGATCCCACAACGGTTAAACACCTGACGCGCGCCGACCCAACTTGGATAGGTCCTTTGCACAACTCACCCACAAACTATTCTACCCAAGAAAATTTAAAAATTATTTGTCCAGTGTATTATTAAATTCTTCCCAAATTCTATTAATTATAAATGGATCTAATTTATATAAACCAAAAGAAATATTCATATTATTGTCAAAACTGCTTTTTATGAAACAAGATTCAATTATATTCCTGTCGACCATGGACTTGCTTGATACTACTTTCTCAACTTTTTGAAAATCAATTGGATGGTTAAAATCTCTTTCAAAAAGTTGAGAAAGTAGTATCAAAGTTGGGTCGGCGCGCGTCAGGTGTTTAACCGTTGTGGGATCTGATAGTGAGGTGCTGGCCTGACCCCTTATATAGCTTCCTTGGATGCTTTACTTTCATAGTTCCTTGATAATGTGAGTAGTCACGAAAGCGCTTGGAATTTCTCTATTTTTTCAAAGTGGTTGTTTTGCATATTCCGAAATCACCTATTAACTGTGATCTTATTGCATATATATATATATATATATATATATATATATATATATATATATATATATATATATATATATATATATATAAATATATATATATATATATATATATATATATATATATAAAATATATATATATATATATATATATATATATATATATATATATATATATATATATATATATATATATATATATATATATAAAGAGAGAGAGAGAGAGAGAGAGAGAGAGACTCGCTTGCAACTATTTACAGTTGCAGGAGTAGAGTTATGATTGCAGTGTTGCATCTTGTGTGTTGACATCGTCATTTACATATACCATGTTTACCCCAGTTGCTGGGAGCAGGAAGTACCAGCCTGTGCTCCGTCACAACTCAGCTGGGGCCAGTAGGTCAGAACACCGGGGATCAGTAGGTCAGAACACCGGGGATCAGTAGGTCAGAACACCGGGGATCAGTAGGTCAGAACACCGGGGATCAGTAGGTCAGAACACCGGGGATCAGTAGGCCAGAACACAGGGGATCAGTAGGTCAGAACACCGGGGATCAGTAGGGCAGAACACCGGGGATCAGTAGGGCAGAACACCGGGGATCAGTAGGGCAGAACACCGGGGATCATTAGGTCAGAACACCGGAGATCAGTAGGTCAGAACACCGGGGATCAGTAGGTCAGAACACCGGGGATCAGTAGGTCAGAACACAGGGAATCAGTAGGTCAGAACACCGGGGATCAGTAGGTCAGAACACCGGGGATCAGTAGGTCAGAACACCGGAGATCAGTAGGTCAGAACACCGGGGATCAGTAGGTCAGAACACCGGAGATCAGTAGGTCAGAACACCGGAGATCAGTAGGTCAGAACACAGGAGATCAGTAGGTCAGAACACCGGGGATCAGTAGGTCAGAACATCGGAGATTAGTAGGTCAGAACACCGGAGATCAGTAGGTCAGAACACAGGAGATCAGTAGGTCAGAACATCGGAGATCAGTAGGTCAGAACATCGGAGATCAGTAGGTCAGAACATCGGAGATCAGTAGGTCAAAACACCGGAGATCAGTAGGTCAGAACACCGGAGATCAGTAGGTCAGAAAACCGGAGATCAGTAGGTCAGAACACAGGAGATCAGTAGGTCAGAACACAGGAGTTCAGTAGGTCAGAACACAGGAGTTCAGTAGGTCAGAACACAGGAGTTCAGTAGGTCAGAACACAGGAGTTCAGTAGGTCAGAACACAGGAGTTCAGTAGGTCAGAACACAGGAGATCAGTAGGTCAGGACACAGGAGTTCAGTAGGTCAGAACACAGGAGTTCAGTAGGTCAGAACACAGGAGATCAGTAGGTCAGGACACAGGAGATCAGTAGGTCAGATCAGCCAGGTCAGACTATTAACAGGTAAGTATTGACAAGCTTATATTACTTGGAATCCTTAATTAATTCTCGTGTCTCGGTCTGGAATTTTTTTTCAGTGCAAATAGAATTACAATGTTTACAAGGAATTCTCGAAATAAATCACCGAACGGGTGGCGCTTGAACCCAAGTCAAGTGACTCCTAAAACTCGCAGGCCAGTGCGTTAACCACTCCACATACACACACACACACACACACACACACACACACACACACACACACACACACACACACACACACACACTGGGAAATCGACTTGACAATGGAAGACAGGAGAGATAGGGGGGATATGATAACAACATATAAAATACTGAGAGAAATCGACAAGTTGGACACAGACAGGATGTTCAAGAGATGGGACACAGCAACAAGGGGTCACAGTTGGAAGTTGAAGACTCAGATGAACCACAGGGATGTTAGGAAGTATTTCTTCAGTCACAAAATTGTCAGTAAGTGGAATAGTCTGGGAAGTGATGCAGTGGAGGCAAGATCCATACATAGCTTTAAGAAGAGATACGATAAAGCTCATGGTACGGGAAGAGTGACCTAAAGGCGACCAGTGAAGAGGAGGGGCCAGGAGCTGTGACTCGACCCCTGTAAGCACAACTAGGTGAGTACACACACACACACACACACACACATACAAATACAAGCCAGGTGTCTATAGACAAGAGCCTTTAACAAACGGTAACTAACCTCGGGGGTGAACGCCCCCCTCGCGATCTTCAGCCTTTACTGGCCTTTTTTTTTTCCTTTAATGCATCACACTGTTTATGGCAAGGCACCAGCGCATATTAGGGCACCAGCGCATATTAGGGTACCAGCGCATATTAGGGCACCAGCGCATATTAGGGCACCAGCGCATATTAGGGCACCAGCGCATATTAGGGTACCAGCGCATATTAGGGTACCAGCGCATATTAGGGCACCAGCGCATATTAGGGCACCAGCGCATATTAGGGCACCAGCGCATATTAGGGCACCAGCGCATATTAGGGTACCAGCGCATATTAGGGCACCAGCGCATATTAGGGTACCAGCGCATATTAGGGCACCAGTGCATATTAGGGCACCAGCGCATATTAGGGCACCAGCGCATATTAGGGCACCAGCGCATATTAGGGCACCAGCGCATATTAGGGCACCAGCGCATATTAGGGCACCAGCGCATATTAGGGCACCAGCGCATATTAGGGCACCAGCGCATATTAGGGCACCAGCGCATATTAGGGCACCAGCGCATATTAGGGCACCAGCGCATATTAGGATACCAGCGCATATTAGGGCACCAGCGCATATTAGGGCACCAGCGCATATTAGGGCACCAGCGCATATTAGGGTACCAGCGCATATTAGGGTACCAGCGCATATTAGGGTACCAGCGCATATTAGGGTACCAGCGCATATTAGGATACCAGCGCATATTAGGGTACCAGCGCATATTAGGGTACCAGCGCATATTAGGATACCAGCGCATATTAGGGTACCAGCGCATATTAGGATACCAGCGCATATTAGGGTACCAGCGCATATTAGGATACCAGCGCATATTAGGGTACCAGCGCATATTAGGATACCAGCGAATATTAGGGTACCAGCGCATATTAGGATACCAGCGCATATTAGGGTACCAACGCATATTAGGGTACCAGCGCATATTAGGATACCAGCGCATATTAGGATACCAGCGCATATTAGGGTACCAGCGCATATTAGGGTACCAGCGCATATTAGGATACCAGCGCATATTAGGATACCAGCTCATATTAGGGTACCAGCGCATATTAGGGCACCAGCGCATATTAGGGCACCAGCGCATATTAGGGTACCAGGGCATATTAGGGTACCAGCGCATATTAGGGTACCAGCGCATATTAGGATACCAGCGCATATTAGGATACCAGCGCATATTAGGGTACCAGCGCATATTAGGGTACCAGCGCATATTAGGATACCAGCGCATATTAGGGTACCAGCGCATATTAGGATACCAGCGCATATTAGGATACCAGCGCATATTAGGGTACCAGCGCATATTAGGGTACCAGCGCATATTAGGATACCAGCGCATATTAGGATACCAGCGCATATTAGGGTACCAGCGCATATTAGGATACCAGCGCATATTAGGGTACCAGCGCATATTAGGGTACCAGCGCATATTAGGATACCAGCGCATATTAGGGTACCAGTGCTTATTAGGATACCAGCGCATATTAGGGTATCAGCGCATATTAGGGTACCAGCGCATATTAGGATACCAGCGCATATTAGGGTACCAGTGCTTATTAGGATACCAGCGCATATTAGGGTACCAGCGCTTATTAGGGTACCAGCGCATATTAGGGTACCAGCGCATATTAGGGTACCAGCGCATATTAGGGTACCAGCGCATATTAGGGTACCAGCGCATATTAGGATACCAGCGCATATTAGAGTACCAGCGCATATTAGGATACCAGCGCATATTAGGGTACCAGCGCTTATTAGGATACCAGCGCATATTAGGGTACCAGCGCTTATTAGGGTACCAGCGCGCCCAGTCTGCGCTCAAACAATACATATTACGACTGCATAACTTAAGGAGCCGCGCATCTGTTGTGCGAAGCACACGCCACCATGCTGACAGCTACGTCAGTCCCTGAGTGGGGAAAGCGAGTGGGAGGGAGAAGGATCATGGGACGGAAAATAAACGTTAGAGAAATACGAAACAAGGGTAAAATAAAAGATCAGTGTACACAGCATGCAAGATTTACCTGTTCTCTTGCATCTTCACGAGGCAAGAGAAAAGAACAGCAATCCTGCTGTTGTGAGATCTTTAACAGGCTCCTGTTTCACTCCGGTATGGCACAACATTAATAGCATGGCACAAAAGAGCAGCTGCCATAGAGTAACAGCATGGTACAACAGCAACTCCCTGGGTGGTTGCTGTTTGCCAACTGTTTTGGCAAGGAATATCTCATTTTTTTCCCCTTTACGTTTTTTCTTCTTTGAAGACTTATTCGACGTCTGTTTATACTTTCTGATACAGAAGTTACGAGGGAAGAAGAATTAGTAAGAGCACGCTAATAAAGAAAATATTATACTAACCTTTCTCTTTATTTTCAGAAATCCTCTTCTAATGTTAAAGGTACAGGACTCAGATTCAAGGAATTTATCGGAAATTATTCTTGCACATAATTACTTACCCTCTATAATAGTAACAAGTCTACAATTAAACCCACTTGAAAATGATGTTACAGCTACTTAACATTAGTAACAATTGCAATAAACAGTGTTTAGGACAAAACTATCAATATTTTTCACGGGGCCATTGCATATTCATGCCCTCATCTGTATCAATCACTTACCAGGTTGCCAAACGCAATATACGGGTGAGCAATGATCTGAATAATCTTGTATTAAACGCAAATGAATGCAAAAGCAATGAAAAGCGTAGGTGTGGGAGAGAGGATCAAGAGAAGAAGGTTTGTACATGTATACAGGAAACACATAGACACTGCCTTATGAGGGAAAGTAAAACCCTGAAGTTAAGTTCGAGAGAAGTCACAGGAAAGGCTCAAGTAAGGGATCATGAGAAAAGTTCCAGGAGTGAGGTGAGAGGTCAGGCAGGTCACGTAGGCAAGATAAGGGGTCAAGGATGGGTAATATTATTAATTTTAGAATAATGGATGTTAAGAGTAATGGGCCCAGCCAGTGTGAGTACTCCATCGTTTCACTCCCTGGTCTCTAAGGTGAATGGTGGCTGACTCCACGATCCTGCACTTGGTTGCTGCGTGGTTTCCCAGTTCATGACGTGGGAATGCATCATACGGTGGGTGATATATACGCTGTTAGCTTCATCCATCCTACACGCATATGTGTCCTTGATGATGAGTCTAAGCTCACGCTCTGCCTCACAAATGAGAGATTTACAGCATATCCCGCATGGAATGTTGTATACCTGGCGGTGGTGGTGTGTCTGTGAGATCTGATCTCTTTAATACAACTACCATGGGGGTTCTACAGCAGTCCATGCTGGGGATGAAGTAAATCTTACACTGGGGAGACAGGGTGTAACCTGGAATTATTCTTCAAGTACACAAATACTCATGCAGAATGGATAATGGTAAGACACATAGGAAACATTTAGGAATCTTTATTCCGAAACGTTTCGCCTACACAGTAGGCTTCTTCAGTCCAGTACAGAAAGAAGGCAGGAGCAGTAGAGATGTGTACTCGACTGAATAAGCCTGCTGTGTAGGCGAAACGTTTCGGGAAAAAGATGCCTAAATGTTGCCTATGTGCCTTACCAACTTGTCGGTATTGTATACCATTTTGATATTCAGGATGGATAATACCAACAACACTGGTGTCGTCCACAACAGGATACATTCTCACATGAACTGAGGGAGCACCGCAGATATTTCACGACGACAGAACCAGACGCAGGATCCTGGAGGCAACCACCATTCATCTAACAGAGACCCTTGAGCAAAACAACAGGATGCACATACTGGCAGGACCCACACTTGGCGGCTGTCTCTTACCAAGGTAATGCCACCCTAAAAAAGAAACACCTTCACCAACATTTATTCAATATCTGTCTTGCCAGAAGTGCCAAGACATTTGCCATTTAAATGATACTTCAAACTGCAACATCCCCACCCTTGATTGATTGATGTTGGTTTGCCGGTACTTCCGGCTCGGGTCTTCTCCAGATGGCGACCCGGCGCACCCTTAATTAAGAGAGCAGAACTGTACCTCGCAAGCCATAAAAACCTACTTGTCTTCATTGAATCCAACCTAATACGCTCACGTAAGTCTCATCGAAGCTGAAACGCTTATTTCCTCTCTCTCACCCGTCTTCTTCCTTCCACTCAAAAATTACATGCCCTCTTGGTCATCCTGTTCTGCTGTATCCATTCCTTATGCCCAAACTTTCTTAACATCTTTCCACCCTCTGAATAATAGTTTTGGTAACTCCATAGGGTCTTCTTATTTATATGCTCCGAAATCTCTGTAAAATATTCACACCACATTGCTCTCTACCATGACATCTCCACTTGCCTTTTGCCTTTTCCTTGCCGCAGTATTTAAAACTCTTGTTACCTTTTATTTTCCAGATATCTCAACACACCATCCACCTTACCCCCCCCCCCTCCTCTTGTCTGCTTTGTGGTTCACCTCGTCTTTCTGAATGCATTCATTTCCTCCTTACTCCTTCATTTTGATATCCACTCTTTCATTACCAAGACACTTGTTTTGTTGCTCTCGTCACTTCGCTCTTTTCTATGTTCACTTTAAATTTTCTTCTTTTACATACTCTCCCAAATTATTCTATCAGTCACTGCAACTTTTATTGAGAATCTCCCAAAAGAACCGTGTCATCGACAAAGAGCAAGTGCGACAACTCCCACCTTGCATCTAATTCGTTATCTTTTAATCCCACGCTTCTCCTCGACTCTCCAGCACTCAATTACAACTCCATCTATAAATATGTTAAACAAGCATGATAACATTGCCCATCCCTGGCTAAGGGCCGCTTTCACTGGAAAATAATCCTCTTCTCTCCTGTGTACCCTAAGTGGTAGCCTCATTCTCACTCACTCATCGCTCATACTGTTATAAAAACGTTACATATCCCTGGCTGCCCTCCTGGCCTACCTGACCTCACCTCCTTGACCTCTCCTCTTGCTCCTGGACCTTTCCTGCAACCCCACCTTGAACCTCTCCTGTGACCTCAGCTGCTCTTTTGCCTTACAAGTCTGTTTCTGGGTGTTTCTTGTATACTTATAAAATCTCGCCATGGACGAAACGTTGCAGGAACAACAGGAAGGCAGGGAGAAAGACAAGGAGACAAGGAGGTATAGATAAAGGCAGAGAAGGCGGTAGGGAAGTATAGAGAAAGGTAGAGGAGGCTGTAGGGAAGTACAGGGGAAGGCAGAGGAAGTAGAGAAGTACAGAGGGAGGCAAGGAGGGGAGAAGGATACAGAGAAAGGTAGGTAGGGAGGCAGAGGAGGCACTGAGGCAGGAAAGCAAGGGAGGAAGATTCATCCAGCCTCGCCTCCACGCCGCTGCCCCTTAAATAAAAACACTGGCAAGTATCTTGATCAAACTTGGTGTGTAAGAATAGAGGCATACTTCAAGAGGGAACTTTACTGCTTGTAAAGATTAATATGTTATTTTCTGTTCGTGTCCATTATAATAGCCTGGCTGACTTGACAGGCGCAGAGGTGTTGTTGTGAGGCAAAGGGGTGAATGGGGGTGAGGGATGGAATCCCTTTTACATAAATATGCATGCAATAAGATGACTGTAAACAAGTGATATCACAATATGCAAAATACCTACAGTGAAATTAAAGAGCTTTCGTAATTTTTCACCTTATCAAGGAATAGTAAAAATAACAGAATAGAAGACTTATAAGGCTGAGATTTCACCTTACATATGTATATGTACTTATATATGCAGGCAATTTAACCACAGCGAAAAGGGATTTCATTCCACTTGATTTTGTGATATCTCACTTACATTCCTAAGGAATACTGACGTATGCAGGTACATATGTATGCTCATAAGTACATATGTTCGCTCGTATGAATGTACGAAGTTTAACTACAATGAAAGAGCGTTAAATTCCAAGCGTTTTCGTAATTTCTCGATTTACAGTTAGAGAGAATTCCTTAAGAGTGAGAGATGGAGAAAACTCTTGAAATATAAGAGCTATACTGTGTGATTTTATATTGTATATTAAGATATCATTTGTTTATATTGTGATCTTATCGTTTGTATGTATATATGTATATATGTATGTAATACGATCACAGTCAACAGTTGATATCACAATATGCTTGTATGTATGTATGTATGTATGTATGTATGTATGTATGTATGTATGTATGTATGTATGCATGTATGTATGTATGTATGTATGTATGTATGCATGTATGTATGTATGCATGTATGTATGTATGTATGTATGTATGTATGTATGTATGTATGTATGTATGCATGTATGTATGTATGTATGTATGTATGTATGTATGTATGTATGCATGTATGTATGTATGTATGTATGTATGTATGTATGTATGTATGCATGCATGTATGTATGTATGTATGTATGTATGTATGTATGTATGTATGTATGCATGTATGTATGTATGTATGTATGTATGTATGTATGCATGCATGTATGTATGTATGTATGTATGTATGTATGTATGTATGTATGTATGTATGTATGCATGTATGTATGTATGTATGTATGTATGCATGTATGTATGTATGTATGTATGTATGTAGGTATGTATGTATGTACGTATGTATGTATGTACTAGTGTGTGTTTCAGAAAAAAAACTGTAATTTTCGAGTAGCTTATAACGTAGTCCATTAAGATATAGATAAAGTGACAAGTAACTGTAATCAAACGTAATAATTTTCTCGTAATCTTGAGTTATTTGTATAATTTTGTGTAGAAAGTGACTTAAGGAAGGTTGTGTGTAGCGTGCAAAGGAAGGTTGTGTGTAGCATGCAAAGGAAGGTTGTGTGTAGCATGCAAAGGAAGGTTGTGTGCAGCGTGCAAAGGAAGGTTGTGTGTAGCATGCAAAGGAAGGTTGTGTGTAGCATGCAAAGGAAGGTTGTGTGTAGCATGCAAAGGAAGGTTGTGTGTAGCGTGCAAAGGAAGGTTGTGTGTAGCATGCAAAGGAAGGTTGTGTGTAGCATGCAAAGGAAGGTTGTGTGTAGCGTGCAAAGGAAGGTTGTGTGTAGCATGCAAAGGAAGGTTGTGTGCAGCGTGCAAAGGAAGGTTGTGTGTAGCATGCAAAGGAAGGTTGTGTGTAGCATGCAAAGGAAGGTTGTGTGTAGCATGCAAAGGAAGGTTGTGTGCAGCATGCAAAGGAAGGTTGTGTGTAGCATGCAAAGGAAGGTTGTGTGTAGCGTGCAAAGGAAGGTTGTGTGTAGCGTGCAAAGGAAGGTTGTGTGTAGCATGCAAAGGAAGGTTGTGTGCAGCATGCAAAGGAAGGTTGTGTGTAGCATGCAAAGGAAGGTTGTGTGTAGCATGCAAAGGAAGGTTGTGTGCAGCGTGCAAAGGAAGGTTGTGTGTAGCATGCAAAGGAAGGTTGTGTGTAGCATGCAAAGGAAGGTTGTGTGCAGCATGCAAAGGAAGGTTGTGTGTAGCATGCAAAGGAAGGTTGTGTGTAGCATGCAAAGGAAGGTTGTGTGTAGCGTGCAAAGGAAGGTTGTGTGTAGCGTGCAAAGGAAGGTTGTGTGTAGCATGCAAAGGAAGGTTGTGTGCAGCATGCAAAGGAAGGTTGTGTGTAGCATGCAAAGGAAGGTTGTGTGTAGCATGCAAAGGAAGGTTGTGTGCAGCGTGCAAAGGAAGGTTGTGTGTAGCATGCAAAGGAAGGTTGTGTGTAGCATGCAAAGGAAGGTTGTGTGTAGCATGCAAAGGAAGGTTGTGTGCAGCATGCAAAGGAAGGTTGTGTGTAGCATGCAAAGGAAGGTTGTGTGTAGCATGCAAAGGAAGGTTGTGTGCAGCGTGCAAAGGAAGGTTGTGTGTAGCGTGCAAAGGAAGGTTGTGTGTAGCGTGCAAAGGAAGGTTGTGTGTAGCATGCAAAGGAAGGTTGTGTGTAGCATGCAAAGGAAGGTTGTGTGTAGCATGCAAAGGAAGGTTGTGTGTAGCGTGCAAAGGAAGGTTGTGTGTAGCATGCAAAGGAAGGTTGTGTGTAGCGTGCAAAGGAAGGTTGTGTGTAGCGTGCAAAGGAAGGTTGTGTGTAGCGTGCAAAGGAGGGTTGTGTGTAGCGTGCAAAGGAAGGTTGTGTGTAGCGTGCAAAGGAAGGTTGTGTGTAGCGAGCAAAGGAAGGTTGTGTGTAGCGTGCAAAGGAAGGTTGTGTGTAGCGTGCAAAGGAGGGTTGTGTGTAGCGTGCAAAGGAAGGTTGTGTGTAGCGTGCAAAGGAAGGTTGTGTGTAGCGTGCAAAGGAAGGTTGTGTGTAGCGTGCAAAGGAAGGTTGTGTGTAGCGTGCAAAGGAAGGTTGTGTGTAGCGTGCAAAGGAAGGTTGTGTGTAGCATGCAAAGGAAGGTTGTGTGTAGCATGCAAAGGAAGGTTGTGTGTAGCGTGCAAAGGAAGGTTGTGTGTAGCGTGCAAAGGAAGGTTGTGTGCAGCATGCAAAGGAAGGTTGTGTGCAGCATGCAAAGGAAGGTTGTGTGTAGCATGCAAAGGAAGGTTGTGTGTAGCATGCAAAGGAAGGTTGTGTGTAGCATGCAAAGGAAGGTTGTGTGTAGCATGCAAATGAGGGTTGTGTGCAGCATGCAAAGGAAGGTTGTGTGTAGCATGCAAAGGAAGGTTGTGTGTAGCGTGCAAAGGAAGGTTGTGTGTAGCATGCAAAGGAAGGTTGTGTGTAGCATGCAAAGGAGGGTTGTGTAGCGTGCAAAGGAAGGTTGTGTGTAGCATGCAAAGGAGGGTTGTGTGTAGCGTGCACAGGAAGGTTGTGTGTAGCGTGCAAAGGAAGGTTGTGTGTAGCATGCAAAGGAAGGTTGTGTGTAGCGTGCAAAGGAAGGTTGTGTAGCGTTCAAAGGAAGGTTGTGTGTAGCATGCAAAGGAGGGTTGTGTGTAGCGTGCAAAGGAAGGTTGTGGGCAGCATGCAAAGGAAGGTTGTGTGTAGCATGCAAAGGAAGGTTGTGTGTAGCATGCAAAGGAAGGTTGTGTGTAGCGTGCAAAGGAGGGTTGTGTGTAGCGTTCAAAGGAAGGTTGTGTGTAGCGTGCAAAGGAAGGTTGTGTGTAGCGTGCAAAGGAAGGTTGTGTGTAGCGTTCAAAGGAAGGTTGTGTGTAGCGTGCAAAGGAGGGTTGTGTGTAGCGTGCAAAGGAAGGTTGTGTGTAGCGTGCAAAGGAGGGTTGTGTGTAGCGTTCAAAGGAAGGTTGTGTGTAGCATGCAAAGGAGGGTTGTGTGTAGCGTGCAAAGGAGGGTTGTGTGTAGCGTTCAAAGGAAGGTTGTGTGTAGCGTGCAAAGGAAGGTTGTGTGTAGCGTGCAAAGGAGGGTTGTGTGTAGCGTTCAAAGGAAGGTTGTGTGTAGCGTGCAAAGGAGGGTTGTGTGTAGCGTTCAAAGGAAGGTTGTGTGTAGCGTGCAAAGGAGGGTTGTGTGTAGCGTGCAAAGGAGGGTTGTGTGTAGCGTGCAAAGGAAGGTTGTGTGTAGCGTGCAAAGGAGGGTTGTGTGTAGCGTGCAAAGGAAGGTTGTGTGTAGCATGCAAAGGAAGGTTGTGTGTAGCATGCAAAGGAAGGTTGTGTGTAGCGTGCAAAGGAAGGTTGTGTAGCGTGCAAAGGAAGGTTGTGTGTAGCATGCAAAGGAAGGTTGTGTGTAGCGTGCAAAGGAAGGTTGTGTGTAGCATGCAAAGGAAGGTTGTGTGTAGCATGCAAAGGAAGGTTGTGTGTAGCGTGCAAAGGAAGGTTGTGTAGCGTGCAAAGGAAGGTTGTGTGTAGCGTGCAAAGGAAGGTTGTGTAGCGTTCAAAGGAAGGTTGTGTGTAGCATGCAAAGGAAGGTTGTGTGTAGCATGCAAAGGAAGGTTGTGTGCAGCATGCAAAGGAAGGTTGTGTGTAGCGTGCAAAGGAAGGTTGTGTGTAGCATGCAAAGGAAGGTTGTGTGTAGCGTGCAAAGGAAGGTCGTGTAGCGTGCAAAGGAAGGTTGTGTAGCATGCAAAGGAAGGTTGTGTGTAGCATGCAAAGGAAGGTTGTGTGTAGCGTGCAAAGGAAGGTTGTGTGTAGCGTTCAAAGGAAGGTTGTGTGTAGCGTGCAAAGGAAGGTTGTGTGCAGCATGCAAAGGAAGGTTGTGTGTAGCGTGCAAAGGAAGGTTGTGTGTAGCATGCAAAGGAAGGTTGTGTGTAGCGTGCAAAGGAAGGTCGTGTAGCGTGCAAAGGAAGGTTGTGTAGCATGCAAAGGAAGGTTGTGTGTAGCATGCAAAGGAAGGTTGTGTGTAGCGTGCAAAGGAAGGTTGTGTGTAGCATGCAAAGGAAGGTTGTGTGTAGCGTGCAAAGGAAGGTTGTGTAGCGTGCAAAGGAAGGTTGTGTGTAGCGTGCAAAGGAGGGTTGGGTGTAGCATGCAAAGGAGGGTTGTGTGCAGCATGCAAAGGAGGGTTGTGTGCAGCATGCAAAGGAGGGTTGTGTGTAGCATGCAAAGGAGGGTTGTGTGAAGCATGTAAAGGAGGGTTGTGTGCAGCATGCAAAGGAGGGTTGTGTGCAGCATGCAAAGGAGGGTTGTGTGCAGCATGCAAAGGAGGGTTGTGTGCAGCATGCAAAGGAGGGTTGTGTGCAGCATGCAAAGGAGGGTTGTGTGCAGCATGCAAAGGAGGGTTGTGTGTAGCATGCAAAGGAGGGTTGTGTGAAGCATGCAAAGGAAGGTTGTGTGTAGCATGCAAAGGAAGGTTGTGTGTAGCATGCAAAGGAGGGTTGTGTGAAGCATGCAAAGGAAGGTTGTGTGTAGCATGCAAAGGAAGGTTGTGTGTAGCATGCAAAGGAAGGTTGTGTGTAGCATGCAAAGGAAGGTTGTGTGCAGCATGCAAAGGAGGGTTGTGTGAAGCATGCAAAGGAAGGTTGTGTGTAGCATGCAAAGGAAGGTTGTGTGTAGCATGCAAAGGAAGGTTGTGTGTAGCATGCAAAGGAAGGTTGTGTGTAGCGTGCAAAGGAAGGTTGTGTGTAGCATGCAAAGGAAGGTTGTGTGTAGCATGCAAAGGAAGGTTGTGTGTAGCATGCAAAGGAAGGTTGTGTGTAGCATGCAAAGGAAGGTTGTGTGTAGCGTGCAAAGGAAGGTTGTGTAGCGTGCAAAGGAGGGTTGTGTGTAGCATGCAAAGGAAGGTTGTGTGTAGCATGCAAAGGAAGGTTGTGTGTAGCATGCAAAGGAAGGTTGTGTGTAGCATGCAAAGGAAGGTTGTGTGTAGCGTGCAAAGGAAGGTTGTGTAGCGTGCAAAGGAAGGTTGTGTGTAGCATGCAAAGGAAGGTTGTGTGTAGCGTGCAAAGGAAGGTTGTGTAGCGTGCAAAGGATGGTTGTGTGTAGCGTGCAAAGGAAGGTTGTGTAGCGTTCAAAGGAAGGTTGTGTGTAGCATGCAAAGGAAGGTTGTGTGTAGCGTGCAAAGGAAGGTTGTGTAGCGTTCAAAGGAAGGTTGTGTGTAGCATGCAAAGGAAGGTTGTGTGTAGCGTGCAAAGGAAGGCTGTGTAGCGTGCAAAGGAAGGTTGTGTGTAGCGTGCAAAGGAAGGTTGTGTAGCGTTCAAAGGAAGGTTGTGTGTAGCATGCAAAGGAAGGTTGTGTGTAGCGTGCAAAGGAAGGTTGTGTAGCGTGCAAAGGAAGGTTGTGTAGCGTGCAAAGGAAGGTTGTGTAGCGTGCAAAGGAAGGTTGTGTAGCGTGCAAAGGAAGGTTGTGTGTAGCGTGCAAAGGAAGGTTGTGTAGCGTTCAAAGGAAGGTTGTGTGTAGCATGCAAAGGAAGGTTGTGTGTAGCATGCAAAGGAAGGTTGTGTGTAGCGTTCAAAGGAAGGTTGTGTGTAGCATGCAAAGGAAGGTTGTGTGTAGCGTGCAAAGGAAGGTTGTGTAGCGTTCAAAGGAAGGTTGTGTGTAGCGTGCAAAGGAAGGTTGTGTAGCGTGCAAAGGAGGGTTGTGTGTAGCATGCAAAGGAAGGTTGTGTGTAGCATGCAAAGGAAGGTTGTGTGTAGCATGCAAAGGAAGGTTGTGTGTAGCATGCAAAGGAAGGTTGTGTAGCGTGCAAAGGAGGGTTGTGTGTAGCATGCAAAGGAAGGTTGTGTGTAGCATGCAAAGGAAGGTTGTGTGAAGCGTGCAAAGGAGGGTTGTGTGAAGCATGCAAAGGAGGGTTGTGTGTAGCATGCAAAGGAAGGTTGTGTGTAGCATGCAAAGGAAGGTTGTGTGTAGCATGCAAAGGAAGGTTGTGTGTAGCATGCAAAGGAAGGTTGTGTGTAGCATGCAAAGGAAGGTTGTGTGTAGCATGCAAAGGAAGGTTGTGTGTAGCGTGCAAAGGAAGGTTGTGTAGCGTGCAAAGGAGGGTTGTGTGTAGCATGCAAAGGAGGGTTGTGTGCAGCATGCAAAGGAGGGTTGTGTGCAGCATGCAAAGGAGGGTTGTGTGTAGCGTGCAAAGGAAGGTTGTGTGTAGCGTGCAAAGGAAGGTTGTGTGTAGCGTGCATAAAAACAATAGCTTGTGACAGCAGCAGTGTTTCATTCTGTCGCGTTGCCTTCAGAAATAACTCATTATTATAACTCATCTACCACACGTGTCTACTACACCCATCTACCATTACTCACTATTACACCCATCTACCATTACTCACTGCTACACCCATCTACCATTACTCACTGCTACACCCATCTACCATTACTCACTACTACACCCATCTACCATTACTCACTGCTACACCCATCTACCATTACTCACTACTACACCCATCTACCATTACTCACTACTACACCCATCTACCATTACTCACTGCTACACCCATCTACCATTACTCACTGCTACACCCATCTACCATTACTCACTGCTACACCCATCTACCATTACTCACTACTACACCCATCTACCATTACTCACTGCTACACCCATCTACCATCACTCACTGCTACACCCATCTACCATTACTCACTACTACACCCATCTACCATTACTCACTGCTACACCCATCTACCATCACTCACTACTACACCCATCTACCATTACTCACTGCTACACCCATCTACCATTACTCACTGCTACACCCATCTACCATTACTCACTGCTACACCCATCTACCATTACTCACTGCTACACCCATCTACCATTACTCACTGCTACCCTCTTACACCCATCTACAATTACTCACTGCTACACCCATCTACCATTACTCACTGCTACACCCATCTACCATTACTCACTGCTACACCCATCTACCATTACTCACTGCTACACCCATCTACCATTACTCACTGCTACACCCATCTACCATTACTCACTGCTACACCCATCTACCATTACTCACTGCTACACCCATCTACCATTACTCACTACTACACCCATCTACCATTACTCACTGCTACACCCATCTACCATTACTCACTGCTACACCCATCTACCATTACTCACTGCTACACCCATCTACCATCACTCACTGCTACACCCATCTACCATCACTCACTGCTACACCCATCTACCATCACTCACTGCTACACCCATCTACCATCACTCACTGCTACACCCATCTACCATCACTAACTGCTGCACCCATCTACCATCACTCACTGCTACACCCATCTACCATCACTCACTACTACACCCATCTACCATTATTAACTGCTACACCCATCTACCATTACTCACTGCTACACCCATCTACCATTACTCACTGCTACACCCATCTACCATTACTCTCTACTACACCCATCTACCATCACTCACTGCTACACCCATCTACCATTATTAACTGCTACACCCATCGACTATCACTTGCTATTACCACCCATCTTCTGTCACACGTCTACCCCCATCTACCCCCACCCACCTACCACAACCACCTGTTGCCTCATTGTCAACCCTATCAGTTTGTCCCCCTGCCCCCACCCCCTCAATCACTATATCCTCTGAGCGGAGGGGTTAAGGGAAGCCATAGAGTGGAACCCCCACCCATCACAGTTTTATTCCCCTTCCTCATCTCCTCCGAAGCCAGGATAACCTGTACCACTTCTCATTATATATCAGTCCCCCTCCCAGGAACAAGCGAAAGGTTATGCAAAGAAATATCGCAGCCAGCAGGATTCGAGCCCAGATCGTCAGCTCTCCACAAGTGTAGCTGGCTGCGACCTAACGCCTTAAATCACTCAGCTACGAATGCCTCTACACACACACACACACACACAAATACCTGAGAGAGAGAGAGAGAAAGAGAGAGAGAGAGAGAGAGAGAGAGAGAGAGAGAGAGAGAGAGAGAGAGAGAGAGAGAGAGAGAGAGAGAGGGTAGGAAAGAGAGAGAATTACCCCTCGTAACCAGTTAAACTGCGAATAAAACAAAATCAATCACTTACCGAAGATGGCTTTACGGGGCGTAATATGCACAAACATACGCAAATAGAGACATTGTGTGTACTGATGGTGAGGGGAGTAGGGGAATAAGGGGATTGTGGGGAAAGGGGAGGAGGTGAGAGATACTGAGGGACGGAAAGGGAGAGAGAGAGAGAGAGAGAGAGAGAGAGAGACCAAGTAATTACCGCAAACGGAGCCGCCAGCACACCTGATCATCTCAGAGAGGAAGCATGTACACACTGATACCTTAACCTGAATTACGCCATCCATCTCTCTCTCTCTCTCTCTCTCTCTCTCTCTCTCTCTCTCTCTCTCTCTCTCTCTCTCTCTCTCTCTCTGTCTGTCTGTCTGTCTGTCTGTCTGTCTCTCTCTCTCTCTCTCTCTCTCTCTCTCTCTCTCTCTCTCTCTCTCTCTCTCTCTCTCTCTCTCTCTCTCTCCCCTCTCTCTCTCTCTCTCTCTCAACAGCCATACATACATATGTGGGTCAGCCCTCAAGGGGAAGGAAAGGGAGGGGTAGGGAGTGTGTATATGAAGGGAATTGCAAGCGAGGGAGGCGATGACAAAGGAAGGTGTGGGAGACAAGTGGTAGGGGAGGTAAGAGGGAGTAAGGGGGAGCTAATGAGAAGGGAGGGAAGGAATTGGTGATGGGAGAGGGAGAAGGAAAGGTAGGGCGCTAGGGGGAGGGAGGAGGTTTGCATATGGAGGGAGTGGGGGGGGGAGCGAAGGAGAATGAGGGAGGGAGTTGCAAATGGAGGGATGGGAGGTTGAATATGGGAGGGAGGGAAGGGGATGCAAAGGGAGAGAGGAAGGAGTTACAAAGGGAGGAAGAGAGGGGGCTTCAGGGGGAGGGGGACGCTAAGGAAAAGAAAGGGGAGATAAGGGAAATCTGTTGATTTTCGTAAGTGGTTATGTTCAGTTGCAGTAAAGATGTGGTGTTCGCCACTCCTCGCCACTCCTCGCCACTCCTCGCCACTCCTCGCCACTCCTCGCCACTCTTCGCCACTCTTCGCCACTCCTCGCCACTCCTCGCCACTCCTCGCCACTCCTCGCCACTCCTCGCCACCCCTAGCCACCCTCACCACCCTCGCCATCCTCACCACCAAGACTTACCTCTCAGTAAGATCACTCTTGACTGCATCAACGTTTTAATAACCACAACAATAACACAAAGTGTAATAATAAACATGGCGGAAGTAATTATCATATTTTTTATTTATATTTTAATTTGGGAGGATTTATGGTATACCTGACTCCAGGAAAAATCGTAGAGGCCTTGGTCCCAAATCTGCACTCTGAAATTACTACTCGTGACAGCAAGAGGCTTAGCGGACGATATCCCCAGCGAAATGATGAGGTGTTATGAGAATACTGAGGGATAACACAGTTAGTGCAAGGGGACAAAGACTTTTCAACAGCTTATCATATATACAGTAAAGCGGTTTACCGACCCCTTGCTGTCTTCCAAAAGGAATTTGTTGAGTTCTTCAAGTCATTTCCTGATCAGCCGGGCTGTGGTTGATGCGGCCAGCAATAACAGCTACGGTGACCCCCGCGCCCTCTTTCAGCCATCCTTCAGGCAGAAGAAGCCCCAAGAAAGATGTGAACTCGATTTAACACAATCAAATGCCCCTCTGAAAATTCTATCCAAACAGACTCTGTATGTGTTACTTCAGACTTAATACCCGTTTTTATGCAACAGTTCAAGCGATCTCGGACATACAGTGCCACCCCACCCCCCTTCCCGATAGAATTGGCACAAAATAAGCTTGGACGACTCAGCTCGGCATCTCGTAAACTACAACTAACCGCTTTTTAACCCAGTCTTTAAATGTAATAAAATGATGAACTACATCCTGCAAGTAAATTGGAAGGAGTAAGCCAGGCAACAAGCATGACAATATTCCCTCAAGTATCACTATTAGAAGAACATTATAATCAGAAATATGACTACACTAACTCTTTGTTCATTTTTAACTTTAATACAAGTTCTGAGGAGCCAATGTGTTCATTTTAGTACCAATACAACGTTTTTTTTTTTGTGTTGTGAACAAACATTTAAGCTGTGAAATACTTTACTGACGAGATAATTATCCAGTTTAAATAATCCAGGGCTCATACTCACACTACGGAGCATCACGATGAGATTAAATAATATTACTCTCAGTATTTGACAAGCTGGGAATTAACACCCTGATGAGGTGTAACTGGAGTGTGTTTCAGGGGTCATCGTCCCAGCAGTCCGAGTCCAGACCAGGCCTCCAGGTAGATGGAATGATGAGGCTAGGCACACGCACTCCTACGTATGCACCACAGATCAGATAATCAGGAACTGAGATGAGGAAATCATCTAGTTCCTCCATGAAGGTATTGTCAAAACTGGTGGTTAGACGTCTATGAAAATCGTCAAAGAGTATGGTTCAATGACTCGTCTAAGGATTTTCCAGGCTGACCTGTGGTCTTTGCATCAACTTTTATTCAACAGTGAAACACTAAACCCTTAGAGATCAGTACCTTGGGAACATGAGGTAATTAACTTTGAAGATACTGCCAATTCCTTGGATCAAAAGCTCTTAACTGGCATTAAGACTACCTTATTGAAAGATTTTATACGTACAAGTTTGTCAAATATATGTCGGCACGATATATACATATATATATATATATATATATATATATATATATATATATATATATATATATATATATATATATATATATATATATATATATATATATATATAATGTCGTGCCGAATAGGCAGAACTTGCGATCTTGGCTTAAATAGCAACTCCCCTCTTGCCATATAAGACAAGTGAAAATTTGTGTATGCAATAATTTCGCCAAAATCATTCTGAACATAAAGAAAAAAATATATTTCACTGTGTTTGCTTAGTATTAAATTACTGTAAACAAATCTAAAATATACTTGGTTGGGTTAGGCTAAAATAAATTGCTCTTGTTATAATAAGGTTAGGTAAGTTTTCTAAGATTCTTTTGGTGCAAAATTAAATTTTTCTACATTAACATTAATGAAAAAAATATATCTTTAAACGTATATGAGAAAATTTTAGAAAGGACTTAATTTTAAATGAGTTCTTGCTAATTGACCAGTTTTACATATTCGGCACGACATATATATATATATATATATATATATATATATATATATATATATATATATATATATATATATATATATATATTTATTTACATATATATATATATACATATACATATATATATATATATATATATTTATATATATATATATATATATATATATATATACATATTTATATATACATTTTTATATATATACATATTTATGTATATATATATATATATATATACATACATATATA